>NC_083765.1:46750583-46844573 GCF_963514075.1 Conger conger | reverse complement strand
TCTCTGTCTCTCTGAATTCAATTTAATTTAAAATCCTTTTTGGCATTGCACAATATAGAACAATATTGAAAAGAATATAGCCTTTAACATAAGGTTAAGAATAAGAAGGAGAATAAGAAAAGAGATGATGAAACAAATGAATAAAACTATACTGCTCATACACACACACATCTCTTTTTCTTTGTCTCACTTCTTCCTGTCTGGGCTTCACTATGACAGGCACTGGGAAATGCTTGACATTTACACTGCAGGGAAGCAGAGAAGGGGAGTCACACAAGTCAGAGAGGGGAGAGGAACATGGAGAGTGCTCAACTGAGCTGGGGCCAACTTTATTTTCTACCGTTTAGTTCTAAGAAAAAAAATGTCCATCGCTAATGTGATTTTGTAGCAAAGCCGATATGATCAACAAGTGCTTTCATTAACTGAAAGGGCACTGAAAGCCTGAATTTTATGCATGTCCTGTGTGTGTATGTCCTCCATTAAGCAGGAGGAATGAGTTATTATTACTTCTGCCATAAATATGCAGTAGTTGGTGCTTCTTGGTTATCCTTAATGGAGTCTGAATAGATACTCAGAATGTAAGATCCATTAACAGGGTCCGTACAAGTACACACTACATTTTGAACTGACACAAGGTGGGGTTAGTAAATAATAATAATAATAATAATAATAATAGATTTTATTTGTGGGCGCCTTTCAGAGCACTCAAGGACACCTTACAAGACACTGTAAAAACATCATACAAAAACGAATCAATCAATAGCACCGACATGTTATATACAACAAGACATATAAAATTATCAACATAAAACATAAAACTCATCAATCAGGGTCAGGTTAAATATGCCAGTGTGAAAAGGTGTGTCTTGAGTCTAGATTTAAAAGTGAGGAGAGTGTCAATGTTGCGAATGTCTTGTGGCAGAGAGTTCAGAGGCGGGGGGCAGAACGACTAAAGGCTCTAGATCCCATGGTGGTCAGGCGGGGGGCAGATGGTGTGGCAAGTAAGGAGGCAGAGGAGGATCTGAGAGTACGTGAGGGAATGTGGCTATGGAGGAGTTCAGAGAGATATGAAGGTGCCATGTTATGAAGGGCTTTGAATGTGAGCAGCAAGATCTCAAAATCAATACGGGATTTAACTGGGAGCCAATGAAGTTGCTGGAGAACTGGAGTGATGTGATCAATGGAAAGAGTTCTGGTGATGATACGGGCAGCTGAGTTCTGGACCAGTTGAACTTTATGGAGACACTTGCGTGAAAGACCAAAGAGGATGGAGTTGCAATAATCAATACGGGATGTAACCAGGGCGTGGACAAGAATGGCAGTGCTGGTAGGTGTAAGTGATGGGCGAAGACGATTAATATTGCGTAAGTGGAAGTATGCAGACCGAGTAACATTATTGATGTGTTTTTCAAAGGATAATGTGCTGTCAAGGATGACACCCAGACTCTTAACCTGAGGGGAAGGGGAGACTGTGGAGTTGTCAATGGTGAGGGAGAAACTGTCAGATTTAGCCAAAATGGATTTGGTGCCAACGAGGAGAACCTCTGTTTTTTAACTGTTGAGCTTTAGAAAGTTGATTGAGAACCAGAATTTGATTCCCAGCAAGCAATCGGAGAGGGAAGTGGGCGGAAGAGCGGAGGTGGGCTCAGTGGACAGATAGAGCTGGGTGTCATCCGCGTAGGAATGAAACTGAATCCCAAAAAATAAGGTGGGGTTAAGGTTCTTGTGCATCCCCTGGCCTCCTGTTTGTCGAATGGTGCATTCTGTATGTTTAATGGTACACTCTGTATGTCTAATGGTTCATTCTGCATGTCTAATAGTACATCCTGTATGTCTAATGGTACATACTGTATGTATCTGTCTAATGGTACATTCTGTATGTCTAATGGTACACTCTATGTCTAATGGTACATTCTGTCTGTCTAATGGTACACTCTGTATGTCTAATTCTACATTTTGTATGTCTAATGGTAAATACTGTATGTCTAATGGTACATTCTGTATGTCTAATGGTACATTCTGTATGTCTAATGGTACATACTATATGTCTAATGGTACATTCTGTGTCTGATGGTACACTCTGTATGTCTAATGGTACACTCTGTATGTCTAATGGTACATTCTGTATGTCTAATGGTAAAACTGTATGTCTAATGGTACATTCTGTATGTCTAATGGTACATTCTGTATGTCTAATGGTACATTCTGTATGTCTAATGGTACACTCTGTCTGTCTGATGGTACATACTGCATGTCTAATGGTACATTCTGTATGTCTAATGGTACATTCTGTATGTCTAATGGTACATTCTGTCTGTCTAATGGTACACTCTGTATGTCTAATTCTACATTTTGTATGTCTAATGGTAAATACTGTATGTCTAATGGTACATTCTGTATGTCTAATGGTACATTCTGTATGTCTAATGGTACATTCTGTATGTCTAATGGTACACTCTGTCTGTCTGATGGTACATACTGCATGTCTAATGGTACATTCTGTATGTCTAATGGTACATTCTGTATGTCTAATGGTACATTCTGTATGTCTAATGGTACATTCTGTATGTCTAATGGTACATACTGTATGTCTAATGGTACATACTGTATGTCTAATGGTATGTTCTGTATGTCTAATGGTACATTCTGTATGTCTAATGGTATGTTCTGTATGTCTAATGTTACATACTGTATGTCTAATGGTACATTCTGTATGTCTAATGGTATGTTCTGTATGTCTAATGTTACATACTGTATGTCTAATGGTACATACTGTATGTCTAATGGTACATTATGTTTGTCTAATGGTACATTCTGTATGTCTAATGGTACACTCTGTATGGCTTCATAGTATGGTGTAGTGATGGGACAGCGAGGGAACTAGACCTCAGTATCTGACTTTGAAAGGCTTTTCTTGGAAAAATCCACTGAATGGTTTATTTGTCTGTTATTTCAATTTATTTATTTTATTTATCTTAGTTTTTTAGTGTTATTCGTTTTTTTCTTGGTTTTTATTGTTTTTAATGATTGTTTGATTGTTTTTATTGAGATACTGACTGCTTTATTGATTGTTTCACTGATTGCTCTGCTTAATTCTGGAGTGCAGCTATTAAAAAAACAAAGGTGGGCCACGTTAGGTTGAATGGCCTGTTCCCGTCAATACTTTTCTCATCATTATTATGGTTGCATTTGGTAACTTGGCTGAATAAAGATTTCCCATCAGTAATGTAGTAGTTTGCTCCAATCAATTCAACAGTTTGGATTCCCAGGTGGAGCAAAGGTATCTGCATTGAACTGCTTTCTTTCAATTTTGTCTGTGTAACTGGATAAATGTACATCATTGCCCCAGGACGGAAAATGTCCAAAAGGATGAAAAATGCAATGCTGCGTGCTGATTGATTAGCAGAAAGCTTCACTGAGCCAAGTTCAGTTCCAATCAAGGGAAGGATACAAAATGGTTTCTCCACATTACACTCCTGGTGTAAAAAGGTGCAGTGGTGCAGTAGTCCTCCTGTTGCACTATGGCCCAATCTACAAGCTATTAAATAACTTGAATTGCCTTGCACATTGTTTTGCTAATTTCCTATATAGCCCGCTTGACTGCCTCTTGGGGAGAAATTATGCCAAGCCTAGCTCTACCACTCGAATGAATCTCCCACCAAATGGACCATTTAACCCTTTGAGAAGTAGGTTTCTCTGGAATGTTCTTTCAAAATTCAATCAGTGTTCTAGAACTTCATTGCCTTTGATCACTAGTGGTGATTGTTACATCAGCATTAGAATGTTCCATTAAGAACATTCTATTGACATATTTCTGATCTCACCCCTGAAAGGGTTAAACACCGGAGACCATGGCAAAACAGACCTCCACCCCCCACCCCCCCCACCCCAGTCCAGGGAAACAAGGTAAGTCATGTGAGTGTTGGAGAGGCACGAACACAAATTAAGAAGGTGCTTATTTACAAGTGTCTTATCCGATCCAATTAAATGATAGTTTCAGGCTAGGAACAGCTCCCCTCCGCAGTCTCCCACGAACGCATCACAGCCACTGTGAAAATATTCATTCATTAAGCAAAATAAATAAATAAATGGCAGCAACGCAGAGCATTTTCTGACACATCGGAGGGTGCAGCCTTTGCCCTCTGATCTGCATGGAAATAATTAAGCCCTGCTTGGAATGTGCAGGGAGTTGACAGCGGAATATTTTCTGGGACTTATTCTTTTTCATCAGCCTTTGACAGTTCACTTTTCACATCAGAATTTGACTTTGGTTCTTGGAAGGGAGGGGGGAGGGTGCAAAAGCACAGACTTGATAATGATCTTAGATTTTGACTAAATGCCACTGAGAAAGAACTATTTGTGTCTGGGAAAGAACTACTTATAGTATGTTTGACACACTTTCTTACTCTCACAAAGCCAAAGCTGTTAGTTTACATAGCATATGCTCAGTGTGCTACAGAATCGCACATGGGTACCTAATAGCATTTAAAAGAGGCATTTAAGTAATGTAAGTAGTATGTAAGGACCCAATGTAATTATACAAAGAGGTAGGGCTCCCCATACGGTGGTTATTGTATGACAAGATGAACTTTTCTCACATAGACAATTCTCACATAGAGATAGTATATGGAAATGAACGCGTAGGTGGCCATTGCACTGTGACCTGTATCTGTTTATAAGGCATTAAGCTCTCTTGAGTTGAGCCGAGGGGAGCTTAGACCAGTGGGGTTGAGAAGATTAAAACGGTCTGGTTTTTTCAATTCCTAAAAAGTTTGGGAACAGTGTTTTTGTGTCTCTGGAGGTATGGTAACAGCAGAGACTGTTCAAAACAAGCCACGTGAGTGATCAGCTAGTGCTGACTCAGTGAACACTGACACCAACCAATGTGCGGAATAAATTCTCGGGTCCATATCGTATTATTCAAAATACTCTACACTCTCATACCTACCATTAAATCTTCTGTTAGCCTTGATCCTTAGATAAGTATTTTTATGTCCATACCCCTTTAACTTTACATTTGGTAGGCCTACATATGTTGAAGAACACATATATTTATACCAAAACAAAATGTTCCAAGTCTTTCTGTGAATAATATTTTATTATTTGCCCCTGGAGCTGATGTAATTGTGTTCATTTGTGCTTGCCTGTTATGAATATGAATCCTTCTAGTTCGATGTTGGTCTTACATTATGACTTTCTCATCATTCATGGAGCATAACACAGAGAGCCAGTCCTACAAACATGCATACGTAAATATTCATTAATGCTAAAAGAAGCTATGTTGTAAATTGAATAAATTTGAAATAATGTGGAAAGCTTGCCAGACAGACTTGGAAGATGAATAATAAGAATACAGAATGCTGTTTGAATGTTTCCAACATGGTAATACAAATATGAATGTTTGATTGAATGAATATGTGAGTTGTGAGAGTAAATAAAAACAGTACAACAGTGCAACAGTAGGTATAATTAGGCCCTAAAGCCACGAGCTGAAAGGTTATTGTTCCTGCTGACATAATTACTCTTAGCATGAATAGGGAAAACATTCAAATCTTTCTTTTTTTTATACTGCAGCTTTGCATAAGCCCCTTCTCTTCTTGGAAGATGTTGAGCAAGACCTGTCAACATTTACACTATTATTCCAGCCCGCATTAACGCCAGCTCCTTTGCTTTGTTGGCATACGGTACACTGTTTCTATACAGATGTTAGTGTCCCATAGGAATGCAAAGGAGGTGATAATGGGATTCTCCACAAAATCAGTATGAGACCATGTTGAAACAGTAAACCAGGCACTAAAAAATATTATGTTGTACTTTCCTGTTGATTCCAATAGCACATTTTGTAAGTAAACTATTATAACTACCATTGCTACTAATAATTACCTATGCACAGTTGGGTTTTAACAGATTCTAATGTTATTACCTGAACATTCTAATGATGATGTACTGTTACAATAACGACTGGTCATACTTTATTACAAATTGGACATTCTTCTTTTATGGTATGCCTTGTGTGAGTCCGTAGAGTTCTAGCACAACTAAATCAATAGTACCAGACTGTCTTGGGGAAAAATGCAATGCTTTTATTACTGGGAATCCAAAATGCAGTCTGGAAGAAAGTTGTTAATACTCTATGCCAAAGAGGAATAATTTAAACAACTCAGCAGTTGAGATATTTCAGCGCAGAAAGAGCCAGTGGCACCAAAAAAAGGAGATGGGAGAGTGAGATAAAGCTATACTCATAGTAATCAGGGTACTACAAAGAGACTGGAATTCACTCACACATCTGTAGGTGAGAAAGTAGAGTTAAAACATACTGATTAAAATACCAACGACAAAACAATATCGGTTACTAAATAATAGTTAGTTGAGCAATTCAAAACCTATGCATTTCTATGTGCATACAGTACTCAGGAGACCAGCGGTACTTAGTAGATAAGTCATGCTTAATTAGTAATCTGCAGTGAATGTATTAAATGTTTTCTAATGCTGTAAACGGGCCTTCAGGATGAAATGTGACCAAGCTGTGCTTAATTTTTCCAGCCCAGAAAGTGTCACAGAACATGTGAGATGATGAAGCAGCCAGCCAGCAGCTGTTGGATCTCCTAAGCGAGGCTGACGGAGGAGCCTAGACATGCTTTCCAGTGGGCCGGAGCAGAATGTTAATATGCGGCGAGCGACGCCTGACCTGCTTATTAATGGTGCAGAGAGCGTCACAGGAGCGCTCCTTCCCCAGCCACGCTGACGGGCACCTGGCAGGTCACGGAGGGAGGGGGCTTCCAGTTAACCACAGCTCATATAGAAACATGTAAATTAACCCCCGAGTGCAAAAGATCCATTCTGGGTTATCAGTGTCAACAGCGGCAGATAGTTCAATTTAGTATACATTATAAGCGACGGGGAGTGCTTCGGATTGTCGTTAGAGGATAATGGGGTTATGTGCCCTGCTCTTGATTATGTGGCAGGTGTCCTGGAGGGCCGAAGTTCCGGCATGTTCTCGGGCTCCAGTGGTTCATGTAAGTCATTGATTGGCTAAAAACATCTTTCTCAACACCTCAATTAGCGACTGAAAGGAAGCCACAAATATACAGTGGGCTCCAGAATTATTGGAACCCTTCATAAATGTGCACAAAAACTGCTTTAAACTAAACAATAATAGTTATTGACATAAACTTAAAGCGTAAAGTAGTGTGCTTGATTCAATGCAATCATTCCAAAAAAACAGGTTCCACAATTATTGGCACCCCTGGTTCAATACAAAGATGACAGCCAGTGTTTTCTTTTGAGTTCTGTTAAGGTTAGAAAATATATTTAGAGGGATGTTTGACCATTCATCCATCTTCAGTTCAGACCATGGGATTTTCACAGGATTTAAGTCTGGAGACTGAGATGGCCATTGCAGAACCTGGTTGTTGGTTTTACTTTTTACTGTGTGGATATAGGTGTATGTTTGGAGTCTTTGTTTTGCTGGACAATCTACTTATGACCATGACTCAGCTTTCTATCAAAGGCAACCAGATTTTCTGCCAGGATTTCCTGGTACATTATTTAATTAATTGTGCCATTAATCTTGAACAGCGTTTATTGCCCCTACAGTGCGAAGTGGTATATTTAACCATTTATGTACTTATTACCCAACTTGTGATGGTCAATTGCCATATGTGTCTTCTGAATTTACAGTTTGGCTTTTCCCATGCTGATGGTTGACAAATGGATTTTACATGCATATTACCTCATTTTTATAGTGAAACAAGAAGTGATGGAATGACGCAATATAGTTTAGACTGAGATTAACTGAAGTAAAGTAAAAGTGTATTACCAATTTCCCTTTGTTTGATTTTATTTACAATAATATTGGCACCAGTATTTTTCAGGGAAAAAAAACTTAGATTACTAAATAAAAACACTGAAACATGAGAGTAAATGTATTGAAATAAAACTATATAGTTTTCCTGTATGTCTGAACATAAAATATAGATCATTATCCATGTTGTTTATAATGTGCAGCCTTCTTTCTCCATTTTTATTAAGGGTATACTACTTTGAGTGGTTTACCACAAGGGCAGCAATAATTCATAACATATTCTAATAAAATAAATGTTGTGTAGTGATGAGGTAGCAAGGTACCGTAGCCTTTATTCTCATGCAGCGTACAGTTGGTTTGCCCTTCCTAGGAACAATATGATAGATTCATATTCAATGCTCTGGAAGGAGAGAATAATTGAACAGAAGACAAGAACACTAGAAGCTTCCTCGCAGACACAAAATGCAAAATGTTTTTTTTTCCATGTATGTGATTCGTCAGAAAGCACCTCCACTCCAATCAACGTCAAAAACACCCTGTTTGGATTCAAGTAAAGCATTTAAGTGAATTGCACAATCAGCATAATCAGTATTGCCCAATACGAGATGAACACTGTGGAGGTGTAAACATTTTACATTTACATTTTAGTCATTTGGCAGACGCTTTTAATCCAAAGCGACTTACAAGTGCATAGGTTCTACCATAAGTCAAAGCATCACATCGAGAAACTAGCAAAATACACATGAAATGCTATATTAAACTTTACACTTATATCCAACAGAAAATAGTGAAAAATGATTTTGCCTCAGTTCCAACCGAGAACTACAGGATACTGGATATTCTATGAAAGGACCTAAGAGCGGACATATCAGTGTATGCAGAACACAATATATGTGTGTGGGGGCACTTCTTTTGCATATTGCATATTAATATATTTTGGGCTATTGATGAGAGTAATGCGTGTTATCAACAAAATGGTGAAGATTCAATTATATTTGTATAAATTCATAGACAGTTGTGCAGCAGGCACAAGAAGGAGAAATTAATTCAATCACAAAGATACCCAACACACTCTGCAGCAAAAGACAGTAGACCTCCTTCCACTGAGGTCCAGAGGAGAGAACTCTTTGTTAGCATTTCCTGCGGCTACAGAGTGAGTTAGCCCATCGGGAGGCCATCACAAAGAATATCTAATTAAGTCTTTCATTAAAACAACTTGTTTGCCATACATGTTCAGGGCCAGAGCCAGAGGGAGTGCAACAAAAAAGGCAGAACGATATAGCCTGAATGCACAACATGTTTCTGCCGATGGGGAACACACTTACACACTCGTACACACACAACACTTCCTGTCTGAGCCTCTCAGTTAAACATGCACACCTTGATTTAGTTTACATTAATAAATATGTAACGGACAATGATATTGGCACAGAGTCTTAAACTACGCCTGGCTATAAATCAGAGGACCACATTTCCCAGAGCGCTCCACCAAGTCAGTTTCACAATCCTGCTTCACTCCCATTTATGGGTGAAAACTGGTATGGAAAACAATAGGCACGGCACGCTGCTGTTCCCAAAACACTGACCCGGTTAACGTTGTCCTCCCGGAACCAGCACCGCAACACGCAGCCTCTGCCAATCAATCAATCACACAGTTTTTCCCTCCCTCCCGCCCCCTCTCTGCACATCCCCGGATAATGCCACTGAAAAACACTGTGCAGTTTTCAGAGGCAATCAGGAAAGAGACCCACAATGTCCCTGGGACGGCGGGTTGGCCGATGTTCAGTCTGAGCAAATTCCACGTTTTATTGCCGAAATGATGAGGCCCTGATGCCTCGTGCGCTGCTGCTGGCTTGCGCCGTTCCCGGGAGTGAAGGCACCAGTCCTGCTGCAGCTGTTGCCTACCTTTGGGCTTCCAAACACAGGCACACCTGCGTGCTGAGGCACTCTGTGGCATTTAGATAAGAGCCCTCCTCCTCTTCACCACTTATTAATTGTAGGCAGAGTTATTTGTAGTCTGAGCCTTTGTACAAGCTCTCCGTTAACCATTCACTACCATGTTGAGAATTGCATTCCTCATACTTCACAGAGAATTGAAATGGAGTCAAGAAAAGCATATCACTATGCACAATGGTGTTGATTCCAAGGTGAAGAGTGTGATGGATCTGCTTGGTTGCTATGCATATTTCAGCAGTGATAATTTATTGGCCTATTTCTTTCTGGTTTAGTGGACAATTTTCATGTCAGCATTTAAATGTGTGCAGTAATGCCTCCATCACCCCAAAGAGACTAAACAGGCCACAGAAATATGCAGAGTGTATTCTGACTTTGTATTGATGGGGGAAATGAATGTGTCAGCAAACAAGCATTTGGGGCTTTGAGTTAAAGGCCATAAATGTTCTTTTGCTGAAGAAAATTAAAGAAGTATAGAAAAAAGTATAGAAATTAGTCACAAACGTTGTAACACTCCTGGCCAGGGTCAAATGTTGCAAATATGCCAACAAATGTTGCCAGATAGTTTATTTTGAAGTGGTCTGATTAAAACTAAAGCTAAATGTACTGCTTGGATTCAATCTGTTTTTCAATCTGTTTCAAGCTGTTCTCGCTTCATTTCGGGTCTTATTTGTGTGATGCCTTGTGCCAGACTCTGTAGATGTTCTTTACATCCGGAGTGTGAGAACAAGTTTCCGTCTTCGCATGCCTGTGTATATTACAATGTCCTCATTAATTCCAACCGCTGCCTTGGATCATCTGACAGGATGATTTTGGTAACTGCAAAGGAGAGATCAATGCATCTTTATTACACTTCCATTGTAGGCTTAAGTACCGGGACAGACGGTGAGATTGTACCCAGTGTATAAACAGGAAGAACTGAAGAGAGCAATAATGAATATTGATGTACTGAGCATTAAAAGAAACTTTATGCATGCACAGTGATTTTGAATATCGACCGAGTGCTCTTGGTGCCAGTTTGATTGATTGACTGTTCGTGACAAACCTCTAAAACGGCCACTGTAACCTTAGGGCTAATGTAACACCTTCCTGTTAGAGAGGGAAGTTGTGCAAACATGGGTGAAGAGGTGATTTAACCCATTAAGGTGTGAAATAAGAAATATGTGATGAGAATGTTCTTAATTGAACATTGTAATGCTGATAACAATCACTACTGGTAATTGAAAGCAATGAAGTTCTATAACACTGACTTAGATTTCGGAAAAAGCATTTCAAAAAACCTACTCTTAAAAGGGTTAATATACTGTATTTGACAGCAAGCCATGCAGTACATAAATAGCAAACATTCCTTAGGTACAGGAAATCAATCTTTTAAAACATTTGTCTTTGTTTTTTATTTACCCTTCAGGAGGTTCTGGTACGACAGCCAGCTATGTGTACGCCCCAATATCCTACGGCTTGCTTTACATCCTCGGTTTAATCGACACGCTGAAAAACTCAGGGACCGAGTCAAGGAAGGGATCTGAACGGTCCACATCAAATGAAGTGCAGCAAGGATGAAATCCTTCCAGGCGAGCCTGCAGTCACCACGTGAGATGAAGAGGCCTCTGCCTATGAAGAATTCATGACTTTGGCAGCAGGGACTACCACATTTGACACAGCGCTCGCGAGCAATATCCCTATTTGCCGGCTGTGAGGTTATTTGAAAACTGTGACCCGTGATGGCGCGTTATTAGATTATGGCTTGTAGCTGGTGGAGGAGCAGCAGTGTCTACTCGTTTGGAAGTGATGCGCGATTCATTTGGCTTCCAGATGAAAATCGGGTGTGCAATTACGGCTAAATGATTGATGCGACGCGAGGTGTCACGCGGACGGCTGTGGCAATCATTCCCGGTCCTGCTGTAATTAAGGCTACCTGCTTCGGCTGCCACGGGGCTGCCAGATCAATTTTAATATTCAACAGAGGGAAACTAAAACCACACTCCCTGAGATCGATCGTTATACCGTTACCCATTTTTATTGCGCTCTTGTAATCTTTCCTAATACCTTCTTGATGAAACATTAAAGACTAGCACTGGCTAACACACAGTGGCTAATGGTTTAAGGATGTAGGGGAGAAGCGGCACAACTGTAACGCTTCACAATTGTAACAAACTCATTTTCCCACCCAACAATATAAGCACAGATGAAAATGCATTCACGTATGCACTGTGCTGTCCTCTAACTAGCCTGCACGCTTGAACTTGGTGCATTAAACTCTGAACACGTTATTAAAAGAAAAAACATGTTTTCACCCACTTAAGTGAATGAACAAATCTGTCGTGTTTTTTTTTTTGTTGTTGTTTGCTCTTTGATGTTTGTGCTCAGTAAACCGAAACACATACCACTTTGATCGTTCCCCTGGCTCAAAGTCTGCTTATGTTTGGCTTGTATTGCTTAGTCGCATGCATTAAAAAGCAGCAAAACAGGAAGTCTAACATGTGTTACAATTGTGTCTCATGTTGCTATTCGCTATATGTGTTAGCATATGCTAGGCTACTGAAACACATTATAGTGAACTAGATTTGTTAGCTTGAAGTTGGATTTAAAACAAATGAACAACATGGATTTCTTTTTAACCATGGATTTATTTGTAACGAGTGCAATATTTGTCTCTTGTGTAAAACCCCACGCTAACCCAACGACGGAATTTAGCGAGGGCTGAAGGTATCAGCGTGCTCGTCCTTCTGGTGTTGCTGAAAGAATACTAATAGGGTTAAAAATTAGTGGCCCCTATGCAGACAGTCTAGATCAGCCAATAAACAAACCACGATACAAAGGCAGCAGTACCACTCTGCCTTCCGCTCTTTACTGGTCCGGGCTGACCCAGAATCTCCACAATAGGGCCAATAGATTCACCTTCGTTTATCTGACTCCATTTTAGAATAATAATCCACATTCGTGGATGTCGTATTTATAATTTTGACTTGATCGCTATAGGAATCCTGTACTGAGATTTACTCTCCGAACAGTCCTCTGCTGGTACCACCGCATGTCACATTGCGCGTAATGTGCACGTCTCACGAACTGACTAGCTATCTGTAGTCATCAGAGGTCGCAGGAATAGCTACTCTTGGGTATATCTGTTTACAGCCTAGGGACCCAAGCAGACCGACCTAGCTACGGCTGTGCTCGACATGAATGGGGCAGAGCTCAACACAGTTTTTCCTCTGGTTCCTGGTTGGTTATGATGTCCAGGGTTTGCTGTTGCAGAAATAAAACCATTGCACCAGTCGCACTGAAACAATCAGAATAATACCAAACATGAATATTATCTAAACTGACTTTGTCATGAAACATCCAATGCTGTACACATCATTTAGTGAGTGAGTAAAGAGGGAGAGAGCAATAAAGGGGGGTTCAGGAGAAGGTCAGGGCCTAACAGGCCGTGCCCTCTGAAACATTCCCGTGCCGTAAAGGATGTTGCCCCGTCGTAACGAGTTTTACGGCTGGAGGCCTGAGTCTTCCCCCACAGGCTCCTGCCCGTATGGGTGCGGAGATAGTGGGGGTTAATGGTGCATGCTCCTGAATTGTTATTATTAAATTACTTTACAGCCACATATTCCACAATACCAGAGGAAGCCAGCAAGCTGACCAGCCCTGAGTGATAATGCCAGATTTCCAGCCTTACACTTGTTCACAGAATCCAGACAACAGACAAAAACGAGAAACCACAACTACTCCATTTTCGCAAATAAACTAAAATAAATGTCATTCCTAATTGGTTGCTGGTTTAACCATCCATGCAGGATATATTCTTTTGAGTCTTTTTGTCCTGGAAAATATATTAACAATGAATTCAGTTCTTTTTCATTGTTACAATTTAGCTGCACCTATATAACAAATGTCACACATATACTTCACAACATAGGAAAATATTTTAAATCTAAATTGTGTAAATTGTACACGAACAGTTGGTGATCACTTCAAACTTAACATGTCTTATTTAAGCAGACAAGTGTATGCTCTTTGTGGTTAAATTCTACCACTTCTGATGGTGCTGCCTTGGACGAATTTTTTTACAATTGTGCTAGTTTTCCCCTAAATTAACACTATAATAATATTAGTGCATGATATTTATTCAAGGTATGGTTACACTGAACAAAAAGGGAGAAAATGGGAATTCTTTAGAGTAGCAAAGTGCAGTAGATTATTACCTTCATGGCAAAGCTATGGTTTAGGTTTTGGCTGGGTCCAAATGTTGGGAAATAAAGAGATTTTTTCCCTTGTGATGTTTTGATGTCTTCTGCAACATGCACTGTACGTCAAACTCTAGACTCTCAGAATAATTGACATAAACTGTCATTATCAGTTATCAGTCATGACAGGGAAATTATCATCTGTTATTGTTTACAGCTAATATTTTGATATTTCGCCATCCCTAACACAGTATGGAGCAACAGGAGAACAGATACACTAAGACTACACACTAATACACAAAAATACGCAAAAAAAAAAAAAAAAATGTTTTTCAGTTTAGCTTCTCAATACAGAAATGGACTTACATTTATGCAAATTCAGATGCATAAATGTGAATATTACTTATTCAGGATGGTGTACTTGCTTTAGCTGGAGGGGAGAGATTTTCTGTTTACATAATTGCAAACATGCTGAAATAAAGGCCAGAAAAGTGTTTCTGACAAACGTTGGGAAATGTGGAGAGAGCATAAGGGCTAGAGTACATACAGAAGTGTTTTTGTCTTTTTTTTTCTGAAATATGGAGAGAGCATGCAAATTGCAGCTTCTGATTATTATTATAATTAACAGAAGCATGGCTGGGCAAAGATGCGTTCATTTTAATGATGTGCTTCGACAACCTGAAACAAAATGCCCTCAGCCAAATGAAATCAAAACCCTGGCCAAGTTCCTAATCACCTATCGCAGACCTGGTTCTGAGGGTCACTATTGGGGAACAAAGACACCTTTGGCTATTGAAAAGGTCACCTCATTATTTATAATTATTATTATTCCAAGGCAGAGCAACTTACAGGTAGCTTACATTTCGCAGGCTGTCCAATTAAATATTTTCATAAATGATCTAGTGCATACTGCATAAACCATCTACTGCACGCCAGTTAATTTTAGATGGGAGGTGAGATAAATAATTTCTCAACATTACAAATAAAGTGCACAGTAGTATGTACGAACTATTTTATTATCTGAACATGTTCACATCAAAACTGCAGCTGTTCTGTTTTGATCACTTGCATCCTTCTATGCTGCCTAATGAAGGTTAAATAATTTAATTATTGCTGCTTTTTTCATATGAATTTAGGTATGAGCTCAGATAAAATGTTTTTACTAGTGTTGTGCCCTTGTTATATTAAGAGTTACACGTGGGGGCTGTTAAAAAAATTGACACTGGATAAGCGTGCAGTGCATATCTACTGAAGCAACTTGAAAGTTAAGTTAAGCTTTCATTAACGATGCAAAAACCAAGATAGGTTTTTTGGTGTTCAATGTTCCTAACAATTGCACCACATATATAATTACTCTTTACTTTACTTTCCTTCATACAGTGCATTCTCAGAAAAAAACAGGTCTTTGGCTTGTCTCCAGAGGAACCCTTTTTGGTTCTTTATGGAACCCTCTATCATTGGTGTGAAGTCGGAAAGCTCCCAGACAGGGAACCATTTTGCCCGACAAAGAACCACTGAACTAGATAGGGCTCTTCTATGGAATCACAGGGTTCCTTGTGGAACCACAGTTCTGTGCATCTGCAGTGAAACAGACTGTAAGGGGCTCTGTGGAGATCGGTGTGTGGTTAACCAGACTGTGACCACAGGTAGACCGCCACACTGCAGTGGATGCCGCTCCCTCGTGGTCATTACTTCTGCTGTGTAGGCACATTCTTAATTTATATTTTTTAATGTCTTCCGAACACATGAAATTCTTATCGCTTCACATGTTCCAACAGTAATTATTTTAATGGGATCGCTGAACACAATGTAGGGGATGTGGAGGTGCTATTATCAGAGTGTGGATAATGTGTTAATTAAAATATATGGACAGAATCTATAATCAGGAATGAGCACAAAATATTACGTACACAGAGCCATGTTCTTTTGGCAGTGGGGACTGGGGGTGCAGGAACACTGAATTAATAATGTAATGATTAAACAATATTATTATAAATGATATTGCACATATCATTTACTATAATTTCTTACAAAATACATAGACAAATTAAATTGATGTCAAGAATCAATAACCGTAAGTCTTCTCTGGACTCTGGAAATGACATTCATCTTTTTCATATTGCAGTATCTCACCTGGATAATTATGTTAATCGCAATCCATTTTTAATGGCTAACTGCAAAAAGTAAAAGCCCTTTTAGAGATTGAATGCCCCCCCTCTTTTACAACAACAAAAACCCAAAAGTGAGCCCCTTCAAGGTTAGCTCGCCGAACATGACAATCAATCTTAATGCATCATCAGTATGTCTGTTGTAACGGTTTTGTTTAGTTTTTTACACAGCTAATTGTGCAAGGTCTAAGCAAAAATGTCAAGCAGGTTGTCTTGGTTGTCAGCTAAAAAGGCCTAGGTAGAACTGAGGCATGGGACTCTTGAAGGCACTGCATGATGCCGTATATCCCAATGATGATGGGATGTCAGCCACGGTGTGGTAGGTGCAGAGGTCAAAGCCAAGTATGGCAATGACTGAAGATGATACGCCTTCTCCTCCCCGTTCTAGAAACCTTACGCCTCACCTGTCTGCCATTTGTCATCCTATAAGCGGCCTGACGCTCTGACATCTTTCCAGGCTCTCAGGCGGAGACATCCTTCACGGCAGTGTCCCGGTAACTCGCCGAGAAGCCACAGAAATGAGACAGCGCTGTCTGTGAAAGACAGAAATCACAAGTAGAGGAGTCACATCCTCCTGCTTACAATGTCCCTTCATCCTTTTTAGATTTCGATAATGAGGGAAAAGTGGGGGAAAAGAGTTTTAGGATCTTTATGTCTCTATTTCTTTTGAAAGGAATTTCACTTTTGCTGGATACATGACTTGGGGAATGCAGTGAATGTTCGGAATCACAGAACCGACTGACTAATATGAAAGAAAGTGTTTGAAACTGCACCGTTTTGGAGCGGGAGAGTGAGTATAATCCTGCCCTTTAAAGGTACAGATACGGAGCGGTAAGTCACTCGCTTTCATCGTGAATTTCGACATTTTTCAGCTCAAATATCTCTGACTCCCTCAGTCCCTGGCATTAGTCATACCAATTTATGGGATTATTGGTTTAAAAAGATTAGATTGGCTTTTTTGCATCCACATAACATCCTTGTCATTTTATATCTCCTACATGATTTAAGGATGTCCCAAAGATGTGCCTTTTCATCTCAAATAGCATTTATGTTTGAAGAATGATCAGAGTGACATCCAAATAGCATCAGGTGATTGAAGAGACAGCCAAATCCTTTGAGATAACTCAGACCAGGACTTCTCTTTGCTGCACGTATGGCTTTTTAAAAGGGCAAACAGATCTCCAAATGATAGCGAGGTGATTTATTTGTCATTTAACTGTACAGGCACATTTCAAATGTTAAGTCCTCTGATGATACAATATAAGATGTATTTAGCGTGAAAATGATTTTATAATGAAATTGCTCTTTGTTTGAAGATACTGGCCATCACTTCAGCAGTCATACTTTTATAATAGTAATGGCTCTTCCGTAGTCTTACATGACAAAATATTATCGATAGTTACACAGAAAATGTGCCCTGTTAAATTTGCTCTTACATTAACTGATACAATATGCATGTGACCGTATTTGCTATAGGATTCATATAGACACTGTTGGAGGTCTTTGACTCGTTCTCATGGATACGGCCTCACCCCTGATCAGCGTGAATAAAACAGCCCTAACAGCCCTGTGAATGATGGCGGTGGAGGGGCGTTTGAGACAAGGCCACCTTCAAATGCATCATCCCCTGCATTCCTCAGGCCCAAGGTAACGGCCGGTTAATATCGCCACCACACCTGTTTGCGAATTTACAGTTGGCTCGTTTGAACAGATAAAAATTAATGACTTTCCGGTGCTGCTTTCCCACCCGAGCGCACGCACAACGAATCCAGAGAAGCTCATGAGGTCCCAAACGAAGCCGTGTTTCAATGAACGTTTTCATTAGGGGCCGGGGAGACTCGGGAGAGACGAGGGGCTATAAGCGGGGGAGCCAGAGGCCCACTCCTGCAAGGACAGGGTGAGGAAGCGGACCCCCCACCAGCAGACCACCGTACCTGGGCTCCGGTGGAGAGCACAGGGCCTGTTTCACCCACCTCCAGCTCGTTTCACTGTTCACTGCCCCTGGGTATATGAGAAGACTGGTGTCAATGCAGACCAGGTTCTGATGCATTCAGTCTCAGGGCCAAAAGGTTTGCTGCATGTCACCTGCTATTCCCCCCCTTTTTGCATGATGAGAGATATGATTTTTAATAAACCGTCACCTTCACCGTGCCCTAGATAATGTTTCTACGCTGCGCTGTGTGCTCATTCTCTCCAGCGCAGAATGGAGACAGAATTTGTCTTAAATGTGCCACAAAAAGTCCTTTTATCAGGGTGTGGTCTGATCTGATTCCATCAACATGATCCCTGTTGAGAGAAGGGTGTTTTTCCGTCTTCAATGCCTTTCCTGGTGAACTAAAACTTGGAACAGTGGAAAATGTTACTCCCCCAGTTGTCATTCTAAAGATCGAACCATGCAGATATGAATTTCAGCTTGCATGAACTATTCTGCTTAAAATTGCAGGAAGCAATCAGGTTTCACAAATTCTGTCCTATAGGCCACTGTGAACCATTGACCAATTATGGGAGCTACACTGCATCCACCTAACGAGATGGTGCTAGGCCCTCACCCTTTGGGAATCACTGCTGAATGTCAGATTCCTTCGCTGGGACTAATTGCCACTCTTTTTTAACAAGTTTAAACCTAAAGCTGCCTCTGACATAATCTGCCAAAGAACAACAACCCAATCACCTTCTTTCACATGTTGATTCAGACGCTCAGATTACATGAGATCGATCAAAATGATTGATTTTAACCCTTTGAATGACTCTATTCATTGCATTCATTGAGCTGCCATATACAAGAGATTTATAATACATCAATAAAATCCAGAAACTGGCAACCAATTTATTTTTCAACAAGGAAAAGTAAATGTTAACCATTGACAAACGAGAGGCCGATATGGAACTAATTAACATTTGTTCAGTTTGTTTGTTAACTAATAGACACGTTTTTTCGAAATTCGAAGTCAGCGTTCAAAACTTCCAATTAGCAGTTGTGATCGTTACATCAGCATTAGAATGTTCAGTTAAGAACATTTTAATCACATGTTTGTGACCTCACAACTTAATGAGTTAAGGAGATGGAGCTGGGAGGAGGGGTGCTCTCATGGCACAATGAGTGAGGGCAATTGGGGGCAGATTGACCTCTTCAGCTGCGGTGTCCCAGCGGGACTTTCTCCGCGCTGTAGCCAATCTCCTCGGCCCTTGAAGAGAGCGAGGTCTCGCTGAGGCAGAAGCCGCGGCTGAGAGGGCACTCGGTCTCGTTAAGCGTTAATCAGTTTGAGGTCGAAGTTCACAAAGTGCCGGCACTCGACCCAGGGACCCCCGGCGCATCCTGCCGCAAGCGGAGGAGCTGGAGAAGAGCCTGCAGCCGCTGGATGGTTTACGAGGAATCCGAAAGCCAGGCCTATTAACTCCACTGGTCAGAACGCACCGCTGACTGCGTAAAGCGTGTCCGCTGACCAGCAGAAGGGCAGCACTTACGAATAAGGTTACTTTAATTAACATGAACCACTGCATTCGTGTGACCTTATTCTTTAGTGTTTTCTCTGAGACTGCTGGTGTAACAAAATAAACCCCATGCCTATTTTGACTCATACAGTGTGTACATAAATTAAAATACCTCGCCCTGATAAAAGGCCTGACCTTTCACAATATTTCAACAGAGCTAAGATGTGTATCATCCACCAAAACTGCCGAGGGTTGTTTTGCTGTACCTGCCTGCGATAGCGCAGTCCTATGCAGACATATGCATACATTATTGTCACTTAGAATTAATTTCCACAATACAGCCCCTTTGTGTGTCCCGGTACAATCCATTTCTTTCTTTCTTATATGAATCTCCTTGTCTGTTTTTCGTTTTTCAAACATCTTTAAATTGTCCAAAAGCATTGCCCCCTCGGAATGTTCAGCCTCAGCCCGCTCATCAGTCAACCCCGCCCTGCCACCCCTCCCACCCCAGAGAGAGCCCTTCCATCAGGCTGTCCAGCCTCCGCTGCTGCCTCCCTGCAGTCCTAGTCTATTTTCACACACATCATACTTCCACCCCACCGCCAGGCTGTCACCCCACACGAGCAGGAACCGGGAAGAGCCGACACCTTCGCCGGAGAGCCAGACACAACACCGTGTGGAAAAAGGGCCGGTCTCAACCGCCCCGTTGTCATGGGAGACCTGCGATTGTCACCTGCAGGGATCACGGAACGGCGCCGAGTGGCGAATGATTCAGCGTCACGCTGGAGGAGAGGGGGGTGGTCGTGGGCGACTGAGGGCAGGGGAGGGGCGCGATTGCGATTACGCACGGGAGACGAGCCCGCGTAGCATGAACGAAGCCCACTCGGATCTGGAGGAACAGCTTCTGCGGGGCGATACGAGGGGTTTTTATTAAAACCACAATGGGTGAGGCGTAAAAACCCAAACTGACTCAGAGCTGCAGGGAGACGGCAGTAACAGCTTCCCGACATTAGGACAATTAGGGACCTGATTTGATATATCATGACAAATCTGGTCATATCACACTGAATGACATCTCCAGGGTTTATGTCCCTGTTCGGGGACCATCTAGACCATTTTCCAGTCTATGAATGTCATCTGTTATCCAATAAAATACAACTGTGTTATTAAGAAAAGACATAACAAAGATCACGACATATTAATAGATAGGGCTGGCACAAAAGCTTCTCTTCATCAGTGAAGCAAAATCTAAAATGTTTAATGAATTCAGTGCACTGCATTTGTTTGTTTTGTTTTGTTTTTGGACTGCATTTGTTTGTTTTTTTAATTAAGAGTGTATCATACACGCACACACACACACACACACAAACACACACACAGACACACACAGAGACACACAAACACACAAACACACACACACACACACACATTAGCTGGCAATGTTCTCCTGAAATGGCTGTGAGATAAAATGTATCCTTCGTCGCAGGGCCTTCCTGCCCTGCCTCACGTCCTTATCTCGGTCGGCCATAAAGACGCCATTACCTGCAGCCATTACCACCTCCTCCCTCCCCAGCAGTCATCGAGCGCCGGGCACGGAGATGGCTTCTCTCCAGCCTCCGTGCGTCTCTCCTTTCATCTCCCCCGTGGAGGTCACAATCCTCATCCTCATCATCCGAGAGCCCAGTCGTAAAAACCCTCACAGTCAGCCAATTACAGAGAACGTAAACTTCCGCGCCGTAACTCGTCTGACCTGCCTGCTGTACCACCCAGAAACAAGCGCCTGCATTCAGTCAACGTCTCCTGCTTACAAATTAACTTTGACATACAAATAAATACAAATGTTACTTCTTTTTCCTTCACAAACAGTTTGGTAACTAATTTTGGCAGTTGCTGTGCTTGTCTAACGGTGCTTTTGAAGAAAAAATACATTTATGTTTTTAGCTGGGAGCTATGGGCACATTTTGATTGAATTCGATGAAGGTTTCATTCAAAATACAGCCTCCTGTAAACACTGATATATGCAGGTAGAAACTTCAATATCAAATTACCTGAAGCAATAGCTTTACTTTTTTAAATAATATTTTTTCTTGTGTAAAAAATAAGCTTATTTTCAGACAGTTACATTTAAAAATATATTTCTGTGTACTTTTGTGTGTGCATGTGTGCTTCTCTGTGTGTGCGCACTTGTGTGTGTGTTTGTGTGTGTGTGTGTGTGTGCATGTGCTTCTCTGTGTATGTGTGTGTGTGTGTGTGTGTGTGTGCATGTGCTTCTCTGTGTATGTGTGTGTGTGTGTGTGTGTGTGTGCATGTGCTTCTCTGTGTGAGCATGCTTGTGTATGTGTGTGTGTGTGTGTGTGTGCATGTGCTTCTCTGTGTATGTGTGTGTGTGTGTGTGTGTGCATGTGCTTCTCTGTGTGAGCATGCTTGTGTATGTGTGTGTGTGTGCGTGTGTGCATGTGCTTCTCTGTGTATGTGTGTGTGTGTGTGTGTGTGTGCATGTGCTTCTCTGTGTATATGTGTGTGTGTGTGTGTGTTTTATTAGTTATCTGTGCTTGTGATATTTGTATCTCACATATCCCTCTCCCAGCCTTTTTGTGATCACCTTCATGGGCGCACCCTTCCATAACACATCATCTTTTCACACATGACAAGAGATCGTGGGCAATTGAACTTGTCAGTTTGTAAGCTGTCAAATTTGCCAATGGCATTTGAGCATGCTGGTTGTGCTAGCGAGACTTCACACATATCAACAACAGAAAAAACAGACTACAGTGGGTAGATTTTCAGGAGATTCTGTCTCTCTGCTGAAGCCTTGCACCCATGCCTCGTGCCCTTTAGAGTCTGTCACAGACGCGTGGCAGCCGAAGCATGTATGATGGCATTCTGTGCGTCTCATCCCGATTGTAACTTGTAATTATCATACATTGTATTTGCCTGTCACCAAAACTGAGCGGCTGCACGCTTCCCGTGCACAGAGAGAATGTAAATTGGGATATGTGAAATCTGGGAACAGCAGCCTTGTTAGCGTCAACGTCTTTATTCTCTTGTGATGCTGCCCATCATTTTAATCCTCTTTCTTTGGTGTTCAAAGCAGCATTCTGCCGGTTGACAACCATGGCATCATTGATTAAGCAAGTGACAGCTTCCATGTAAACATTAAGTGCCATACTGTTTACTTATTACATCAAAAGTTGGACGCAGTCTAGCGAGACCAGCGCTGATCAGCACGCTCCTCCACAATGTGCAAAGAACAATGTGCGATAAGACTGCAGTAGCCTTCATAAGTACATAGTCTCAAATTTACCATTAGCAGCAGCCAGAAAAAAATACTTTTAATTGAATTCCCATTCCCTGGTAGATACTTGTGTAATTTAACAGTCTATCCACTTTAAATGACTGCGCCAACCACCTGATGCAGTTTCCTCTGCTTTGCAAAACAACAATGTCATCTCCATAGTCGAGGCAGCAAATTAAATTGGACTCAAAAATGTGCCTTCACTCTAACGGTGATGTCACCTCTGAAATAATTGTTTCCTTGGGACTAGTTCAAATGTTCAGGCCTAATCACACATTACATTTGCTTTGTTGTGACAAATTGTGACACGAGAGACAACCCAGCGACGACTGGGGTTTTGACAGCATTATTAATGTGTTTACTGATGGGGCCAAAGTGAGCGCACACCGCATCAATCAATACCCATCACATCGCAGATTGTTACATTTTTAATGTGCATATCACTAGCATTGTGAAAAAATCCATGTGTTTATGACTTTTATTTTAAAATAGATTTGTGAGTGTATATCTGTCTTGATCTCTGGGGTGAAATAAAGGAATTAAAAAGTCTAAGGAATTCAGAAGGGCATTGCAGCAGCCCTAATGGGATTGTTGGAAAAATACCAAGATATTACAGTAAATCAAACCACTTTCAGCCATTGCAAGTAATAGATGCAAACTGTCCAGTGACTCACTACACATATTATATGAACATGTGAAAAAAGAAACAGGGACAAGAGTTCATGTACAGTATTTATCAACAGGAAGCTTTCACTTAAAAAAACAGCTCTAATAAATGTGTTTATTTGCAAGCAGTATATTTAACTGTTCTTCATTAGTTCTAATGAAACATTTTATTGAGACTATACTATCTTTGAGTGCAAAGTTGCAGTTAATTATCACACAGCTTCAGTCAGCAAAAAAAACTGTCAATACTTCACTTTACTGCTATTATCGTATAAAAGTTTTTGTTCAGAGCAAACCATTCCTTTTTATAATGTTCGTTGTAACATTTAGAACAGAGTGTGCACCTGCCTAGTGGAAACTAATGACTTAGCTTAGATTAGCATATATTGACACATGCTACAGTATATAATGTCACTTCCTGTATCTGTTTTTATGTGAGGTCTAACAGTGAGAATGGGTATATATATCAGCTATTCTATTAACTGCGCTTGTTTGGGGACCTAAACCAAACCTAAACCTAAACCAAGCATTAGATGGAGTCATATAGGTAAATAAAGCAGCTCAGAACTTCTCGTTTGGGCCAAAACTCAGCTCACCTTGTGTCCCGGGTCAACATCAATCGCTGCTTGATCAAAAGGTATCCTGGAAACCAGCCTGCAATGCAGCTGCAGTCGCATGCTACACCTGGGTAATTAAGGAGGCTGATATAGCGGGTTATGCCGATGCTCATGGGATATGTATGTACTCTAATCAACTGCTAATTACAAAAAAACCTGATGCAGGTTCCAAGCTCTGAAAAAGTCACTTTAATTTTGCAAATACTGCAGTCACAAACATAATAGTTCAATGCACATCCCTTCATTGTGTCCACATCTCCATACAAGGTATACTTTCCACCTGAGATTCCCGCACGCATGCAGCCTCTGAGAACTGTTCACAGATAGAACGCAACAGGAATTTTCCAAACTGAGAAAAAAAGGAGATAAAAAATATTCAGATGTATGGTGATTATTATTTTCGTGGGTAATTCCGTGTTCTCCCAAGTGCTTCCTGTTTCATGATGCGGCGGGCTGGAAATACTTTCATATGGTCACCGCAAAGACAAACATCTGCAGATTGTCTATTCCATCATAAATATTCCATTAGTTTGGACCCTGGGGACGGAGCGATCTGTCTATATCTATGTATGTAACTGGAACGGTATCCTCATGAGGGTGATATGCCTAAACACACATCAAAACGGTGCTCATGAATTGAACTGCATGACTGAGCCTTTTTCATTAACTCTTCCAGACAGTAAATTATAAAAATGATCTCTCTTATTCTCTTGTTCTTTAACCTAGAGCATGGGCCTGTTCTCACCTTGCTGACAACCAGCCAAGCTTGGTGTGTCATTTCAGACGGTAAAAGCTATTCTCAAAGAAATAACAAGCAGCCATTTAGCCCCATGCCATACAATAATAGCACTGGCGCTACTAAACACGGTAAGTAATGATCACTGTCTTTATGAGTGTTAGCTTCTGACAGTGTTACATGTGGGGAAGAGGAGTAAGGAGCTTCAGAAACCAGATGTAGGCATTAAATGGCAGGGGAACCCAGTAGAATTACCATTACAGATGGCGGTAGGCCCAGCGGAAGATTATTCATATGATTATTTACAAATATCCAGGTGCTGGCACAAAGAGATTGTTCCCACTTTATTCTCTTTTTAATAAATCTCTAAATTCTGTCCCATACTTAATGAATCGCAAAGCCCTGTGTAAGAGGTCTTTGAAAGTAAGGCTTTTGGGGGGGGGCTATTATATATGCTCATATGCAGTGTTTGTATTGATAGCAGTGGCATCCAAAAGACGCTACTGGTGGCATTCATATTACAATAGCCAAGGACAAAGCTTAGCATGGAACAATGGTTGAGTGACTGGGAGGCTCATGCTGCTAAGACTGGTTCCCAGTGGTGAATGTTCGCTATGGCCGGGCATTAATTCCTCACTGCACCAATCTTTACTGTGAATGGGGCTGGTGATACCAGGGGAACGTCCCAATGCTACAAAAATCCATCCTCCTTTCCTCCCCCACCACCTCTACTCCTACCCTTCAGTATGTGGAGGAAAGGAGGAGGCATTCATTGAGTATTTGGATGCACCCCAGGACTTATGTTGGGGGAGAAAGAGGATCGAGGACAATTGTCATGACCATGGACAGAGGTTTGCCTCAACGGTAGGCTTACACAGCTTAAGCTGATTGAAGCCACACTGTTGCTTATTGTCTCTACTAAGCAGTATGGTGTGCCCTTGGAGAGAGTCTAGTGTGGACATGCTGATGATTGGCACTGCTATTGACCATGTTTTTAGTGTGATCAACTCACACTTCAATTATTTCCCATGCCCCCAGTATGGCTTATTAGTTTTGTTTCGGTTTGATTTCTTGTTGTTTTTCTTACTGTCTTTTTCTGTTTTTCATTTACTTCTTTTTTCCAGACAGACAATTTAGAGTCTCCCGGGTACGTGTTCTTATTCGATCACCACCTGGTCAGCGACCGCATCTGGCTCCAGGCATATGGCGCCGGCATCGCTCAGAAAGATGGGGATTGTCCTCGTTACGTCGCAGGTGCTCTCATTACGTCCGCCGCGCGGACGGGAAACCTGCAGCCCGCCCGTGACAGCTGTGCGTTAACTGCCAGGCTCCACTCGCAGACTCCAGAGCAGCAAGAATTGGCGACTGGTGGCGGTTACTTTGCAGGAGAGCAGTCGCTTGTCTGTGCAGTCCATACTTGATGGAGGAGAGTTGAAGTAACAGGACAAGCCTTAGCAATGAATATTAGCCGAGCAGTAGAAATGTCAGCGGAATTGGAATTACCTAATTGAGAATTAAGATCAACTTTTTTTTAAAGTAGGTTAAATACCTACAAAAAAACACTGGCTGATGACTATTCATTGAAGGTTAACTGGGCACATAACTCAACAACACAAAGTTTGTTGGTTCAGTTCCTTAGTGGAGGTGCTGCCATCTTAGCCTTGAGCAAGGTCCTTAACCTGCATTGCTTCTGTA
Source organism: Conger conger (assembly GCF_963514075.1). Lineage (NCBI taxonomy): Eukaryota > Metazoa > Chordata > Actinopteri > Anguilliformes > Congridae > Conger > Conger conger. Next base: position 46,818,029 of record NC_083765.1, on the reverse strand, counting down.
AATATCCAGCAGTGAATTGATTGTATTAAAATTTATATAAGATGCTCTGGCAAAGAGCACCATCTAAATGCTTAAAATTTAGATTTAAATGCATCTGCAGATGTCAAAACCTTTCTCAAGGATGACCTCTTTTCCTTGATAGGTGATGAGAATACCTATGTATGTACCATTTTTCAAACCGTGAAATTCAACAGCCAGAGTGACAAAGCTTTTAATAAGGTTTATTCAGGGACTACAGCCAAAACTGACCCCAACTGAGGATGGATTACATTAGAAAGGATTACAGAGCTATACATGATATGACCGTGCTGATTTCCTAACTGGATACGTTCTGGCCCAAAGTCATTAATTTTATAGCTGTCATCTGGTGTCATGCACATCAAGGCCAGATAGAAAGTAGGCCAATCAAATAGCCAATGAGACATTTTCAGCAAGCTTTTCAGAAGACATTTTGTTCGGTCTGAACTGTCGGGTTTTAGAATGCTGGTGATGGCTGCCCTCGTCGCAGAGATTCTACATGTCAGATCTTGAGTCTAAGAGTTAATGATGAGACAGATCCGCTCAACCAGGCCACAACTTCTTATGGAAACATCCACTTCATTTGTTAGCTGTTGCTTTGACATCGATGGTGTTGTCTTTAAACAGTAGCATTCTAAGGTGACTCTTTTTTTTTTAAATCCCACCAGTCTCGTCTTGCCTGTTCTTGCTGTTTTTATTTGGAATGTTTAACTAAGTAAAAGAAAGATGATTATAAAAAAAAGTTTGCATTACCAGTTCTGGCCATATTTGGCATTACATTTACTATTGACTGGCATAATGTTGTCTAATTAATCAAGCTCATAGCCTTAAGGCACTATAAGCCTGATCAGGTTCTGACACTGATGTGAAGTCTTCCAGGGATTTTCTTTGCTAATAAGTCAATGGTCAATTACTTTCTGATGATTTCTGATTTTTTGAGGCACCAACTGGATGCAGTTCTAGTCAACTGAACCTGACATAATGACATAAGACATACCACTGGCTAAAACTTGTAGGGAACCAATCATAGAGCACAAATTTAATTAATAAATATCATGAGCTAAGCATTCTCAAAATTAGAAAGTTTCTTTCTTTCCATCAATTAAAAATCCTTCTTGACCAATCCTGTGGATAAAAGCACTGCTTTATAAACAAAGCTTAAATTGTCTTGGAACAATGGTACGTTAGGTTGTCCAAATGAAGACGGTTTCCTACTGGAGGCAAAAGCTGTCAGACTAAATCACAGTCACTCAGTGACACTGAGCCCTTTTTACATTTTATGTGAGTCTCTTTTTATGCTGTTCCAAACTCTTCTGACTTAATTATAGCACGTTATTTGTTTTGGGAGGGGGCAGCAAAGTTACAATGAATATTAAGTTCAGGTTTTTTATTTTATTTAGTATCCATTTCGTATCCATGTTTGCTTTTTTCACCATTTGCTGCCCAGGTTTTCTTTTCTAATTACAAAATGGGGGAGCATAGGGACAACTCAAAGGGTGACAGAGTTGATGTCTTCATTATCTGAATCAGTCACTCTGAGCCTCTATAGCAACAATTCCCAAATGGTGGGCTCTCATCAGGAAAAGGCTGGGGACTTCCGCTCGATAGCTTCACACTTACTGTATGTACGGACACTTTTGAAAATGCATAAGTGTACAGCTTGACCTTTATCTAAGGATTATCTAAGGCTTTTCGTTGTGCAGTGCTTTTGACATTGTACTCCCACGTAGCTTAAGTACTCCGCGTCTTCTTCTCACAAAGGCAAATCACAACTTTTATTTAGATTGTTATTTCTTTCTGGGCTTTAAAGGGAGCCAACAGTACTTTGGGCATAGTGTTTGGCTGATTTGGATACGTCACAGAATAATCACGGTGAATGTGCTTTGTGTGGCTGGTTCTGTCTGAAGCTGGTGGCAGAATGCTGTTAGTGGCATTACTGTGCCAGTGTGAGTGCCGCAGCAGTCTGAGTGGGCGGGAAGGAACAGCACCTCCAGGTACACTGTGTGCCGTTTGTCTCATCTGCCTTATAACAGAAACCATTTTCAATTGCTGAGCCTCTGTAGTTATTTCGTCATGGTAACAAAAAGGGCTTTGCAGGAGATGCCTTCAGAAGAGCCGATGCTGAACTGTACGTAATTCCCGAAAAGCCGCATGCAGTTTTGCGAAAAGTTTTCCCGCACAATAGACGTAATTCAGCCGAGCACATTAGGGAGACCAGCAGGACATTCTGTGCTATCCCCCCCCTAAACCCCTCCAGTTGATTACTGTCCCAAAGATTCATTTCTATCCATTACTATAAAAGAATATCATTAAGGAGATTCCAGGCTGGAGTCTGCTGTGAGCGAATTGCCGGGAGCGAGTCGTTTATTTCGCAGCTTTGACTATCCCCCTCTCATCAGACCCCCTCTGCCGCTCGGAAAATTACACGGTGTGCGCTGAAGGATTCCGCTGGCACAGTGACAGGCGGAAACACCTGTGTCTGCCGAGCCTTAAAACTTCATTTCCGTGTGGTCTGCTGGTGACAGTGCCCTGTGATTCACCCGCACCATTACATTTCACACACAACACAGCAACACATGTGTAGGACCCTACACATTCTGTTTGGTGGCTGGCTGGAGTTTTGCATTTAGTTGATGTCGGAGTCTATAATAAATTACCATCTAGGTTATTGGTACACAGGTGATCTGATTTTCACAATTTCCATGTTTAGTTTTCTACATTGTGTGTGTGTGTTGGGAGGCGTTTTATCACCAAAGATTTGTTTCCAGACATCCATGATGGATGTGCATTTTTACAAAATGATGCATAACAGTGCATTGAATACATTCATCTCTCCTCTGACAGTGATTCTGACCTTGAATATTACTGATGCGTTGTTTGTTTTACGCCCTGTGAACCCAAATTTTTTATTCAAGCAAATTCCCAAACCATGGCACTGTACAAAGCTAAGCATTCATAACAGATATGAACATTTTCCATTTGTAGGAACATACAGCACACCCATTTTTATATTTTAATTTAAATCAATAAATCACCTGTTAGTCTTTGTAGAGTTATGTCTGTAGTGACACCAGATGACAGGAACTGATTACGATGTTTCCAATCTTTATAGAGGTAGACTGACTTTAAATTAGCTAGCTGTCCCTGCTGGGCATAGCACGATGCTAGGTAGAAGAATTCTATGGCAAAGTAATTGCATCTACTGTGCAGGAGCCAGGCATACAGAATGAACTCATTTGAAGTGTTCTCTCATATTCTGAGTTCACGCATTTCTACAGTAAAAAATAATCATAAAATTTAAAATTATTACACAGAAATGTCCAAATTATAATAACTTGGTTCTCTTCGGTGCTAGCTAAGACACATTAAACCTATACCCGTCATTTAATAAAAGGAAAAAGGCAAACCAATCAAGATGTGTTAATTTAAAAACAGTGAAACAGTGAAGGGGCACTGACACTGGCTGGATTACTGCAAAGACAGAGACTGCTGTCATTGTCTCTTGATCCAGGGCCCCCCCTCCCCTCCAACATTGGCATAGTATGATCACTGCACTCCTCATTATTGACAAACGATGGAGGGAGAAGCTCTGGCATAGCAGGGCATATTATGGGCTGTTTTCAGTGGGCTGCGTGGCTTCCTCCTCTCAGAGCTCTGGCTGTAAGTTGTGGCTGGTTAGCAGCAGTGCAGTACATGGTCTGTTTTACAGTGGGGCAGGAGTGCCACCTACCGTCCAATCTGCAGCAAGAGGAGCCAAAGCCATCTCTCTTCTCCTCCCACTTCACAGACACGGGCTGGCCGGCTTTCTTCAGCACAAAGCTCCTCTCAGATACGCCTCTCTCTCTCTCTCTCTCTCTCTCTCATTCAATTTTTTTTTTCTGTGAAGCCTCGATAGGCAGGGCATGTGGAGGAGCCATTTTATGTGGTGCGTGTCGCCAGTGTTCTTTCTGCAGATGAAATGCGCACAGACTTGCGCCGAGGAGATGCAAAACGGCACACTGTAAACTACTGCGCAACCTGAAAGACGTTGCGAGCCCTTCTCAGATTAGAACCGGCTGCAATCACACACTACCGTGCGAGAGAATGAGCAGCACATGCTGTGACACTCCCACACTGCCTCACACTGCCTCCCCACACAGGTACATATGTACGGAGGCGGAGAAGTACAGGGTCGCCCCCGCGTGTAACCTCCTGTAGGGACAGCGACGCAAGCGCAAGCAGTCAGGAACTATCGAGGCCAATCTGCTGCTATTGCTGCTTCAGATAGAGAAGTCAACTGTTTGTCTTTGTCATCTGGAGAAAGGGAGGGAGTTGGAGCAGCCCTGAGTGGGCGCCTCCTCCTCCTCCTCCGCCTCCTCTGCACATCGCTGGATAACTCCTGCCCAGGCAGTTTCCCCTGAAAAATGTCACAGTGGTGGTGGGAGAGCGGCAGAAGTTAATGGGGTTGGAGAGGGGAGCGAACAGCATTTACAGCTGCACTGCACTCCCTCTTTTTATCATTAAAAAAATGGACGGAGGAACTCAAGATTGCTGGTGTTTTTCATCCGGCCAAAAAAAACTTTTTTTTCCAAGTAATTGCTTCAACAGGAACTCTTTTTGGCCAGTAGTGAAGTGTCCAATGTTGACAAACCCAGCACCATTAAAGGATCTGGCTTAGCACTTCAAAAGGTTTTGACTTATTATGAATGTGACAGCTACTGTTCCAAGACAGGTGTGTCTGATGAGAGAAATTCTATAAACAGCCTTCAATGAAGAGTAACGTCCTGCTGGGAAATAAAGGAGGCTATCAAATTTGGCTTTCCATTGAGAGAGAGAGATCTACAAGAGAAACCTGCCTTTCCATAGAGAGAGGGAGGTCTACAACAGAAACCTGGCTTTCCATAGAGAGAGAGAGAGAGAGAGAGAGAGAGAGGGGGAGAGAGAGAGAGGGGGAGAGGGAGGGAGAGGGAGGGAGAGAGAGGGAGAGAGAGAGAGGGGTCTACAGCAGAAACCTGCTTTGTTTGGTTATTTTAATCGGCTCATCGGCTAAGCACGTCATGCAGGCGAGTGTTTTTATCAGCAGCACAGTGCCGTCCTTGACATCTGGAGGCCGCACACAATGGAGCTGGGGAAAGGAGGCATGAAGCACTCACCATGTGAACCGTGCGTACAGCTGTTTGCCCGTGCGAGTGCAACAGCGAGCGTGAAACTCTATCCCAGTTTCCATCCAGGACAACAAAAGCAATCCTGGGAAAGATTATAAGCCTGTTGAAAGCATTATATTTTATGCATGAAACAAAAAGCCCAATTCTTAACTCTCAAATGCACTTTACCAGCAAGTATCTTCTGTAATAATTGCTGAAATCTGTGCTCTGTCAGGAAAAAAAAAGCCGTTATCCAGTCAATGCTTGTGCACATGCATAAAACTGACCGCATTAGAGGGAAGCTTCTTTTTTTTCTCAACTGATAATGGAAAGTATGAATATTCATGTCGGTGCATAAGTGTGTTGACCTGGGAATGAGGCACTTTCCTCTCCAGTGTGAGCAGCAGTGCGTAGGCCGGCCTGGTGATGTCGGAACGCCGACGTGCCTTTTGCTCCTGTTGATTTATTGTTCTCTTCCGAACATTCGGAGCGCTCCCTCGCCTCTGTGTTAGGTACTGTGAGTGACTGATTGCGCACTGACAGTGAGAAATGTGTTGCCATCCAAGAAGAAATTCAAAGCGCTGAAAAACGTGGTTCTCTTGAAAACTCTTGTAATCGCAACTTAATTCACCTTTGCATGAAGCTAAAATCCTCAAAGAAAAGAATTACTGACTTCTGTGGAGGCGGACCACATTAAATTTTTACTCGGCCTCCTTTCAATCCAATTTCCAGAATTAATGCAAATAATTCCTCAACCTTTATTACACATGCCATTTCCCTTTTATAGCAAATCCAATTTCCAAAGCCGTACTGTAATTACACACATTTGACAATAATTAAATCAAAAAGCTGTTCCTGTGCTTGCAGTGGCACGCATCAGGTGGCCTTACCTCCGAGTTCAGCTGAGCCTAATTCATTTTCAGATGGGAACAAAGAGGCTGTCTGCGCTCTGACGTCCGTCCGCTGGTGTATGACCTGGGCAGCCCCATGCACTACCATGCACATTAACATGCACGTTACCTCACCGCATCTCAATATTATTTTCATTCATTTAATAATTAAGGTGTGGGGTGGCAATGATGATGATGATGTTGACGATGATGATGGTGAAGACAATGACGACAATAATGATGAGGACGGTGACGACAATGATGACAATAATCATGACGATGATGATTGTTGTGCTGATTATTATTTTTATTGTGGTTGTTCATGTTCCTGTTGTTCTTGTTTGCTCATGTTCCTGTTGTTCTTGTTTTCATTAAATTCATTAATATTGATCTATGTTGTTGTTTTTTCATTCTGTCTTGCCCGCATAAAAAAATCAACGACTTGCAAATGGAATTATTATTATTATTTTTTTTTTTGTCAATCATGACTCAATTTCAAAGAAATTGCATTCATTCATGGGAATTGATACTTTAGCAGTCTTGTGTGCAGAAAATGTGAGTAGATAACTGGTTGTTGTTGAGTTTCATGAACAGCTGTCTGGCTTCTGTTTTAATGAAGGATCTTTCTCTGCAGCTGCATGAGATTTTAAATGTATTTTGATTAAATTAATGACTTGCTAATAGCCTTAAGTGTGTATGTGTTTGGCGGGGGAGGGGGCTGAGGTTGTGCCAGAGACAATGGTGGGTGAGGGGGGTTTGGAGGGGCAGTGGGCATACTGGCAACCAGCTCCAACACATTATCACTGTCTTCTTTACTGGTAAAAGACTCTCCTCTTTGTCTGTTTACATGTGCAGCTCTCCTCTGCAGTAGTATGTGTGAAAGACTCATCTCTCTTCCTCCACATCACACAGAAACAGTCTTATTCAGCCTGGCTCCAGAGCTGTTACACAGATGAATGGGGTGCGAGATTTTCACTACTATAACAACCTCAGGCTTTTATACCTTCTTATTATATATTTCCATACTATAGCTTTTGGCGAGGCAGCACAGGGATCGTCTTTGCTAGTTTAGGAGTGCTCACTGAGGCTAGAGCAATAAACACACAGAGTAAAAGGTAAATACTTACAGCTACAGGAAAACTGTCTGGAAACTGTCTGGAAAACTGATAGTGATTATCACGGCTTTAAACATTAAGTAATGATGCACAAAAAAAAGATTGTTTTCTTAGATACTATTGGAAATATTATGGTTTGTTGACACCAGAAAATGGGGAAAATACACACACACAAGCATGCATACACACACACACCTAACACACACAAAGGCCTGCATACACACACACACACACACATAGGCGTACATACACACAGACACATACTCAGGCACACATACACACACACACAGCCCTGTAAAATGCAAGAAACAGAACAAAATGAAAATCAAATCTTATACTTGTATTCATCTAAAGCTGAAAGTCCTTCAACCCACTGGGTTCAATAGCTCACTGGTTAGCTTGACAGTGGAAAGATGAATGTCGCTTCGATGGCAACTGGTTCATCGGTAAAACTAGAGTGAAAAAGAAAAAGAAAAAAACAACAACTTGACTCGGCCCTGACCTTCCATCCACTGCGATCGATCGTTAATATTTCACTCTTTCAGAAGCCCTGACTGGCTGACTAATTACACAGGGTTTCATCAAGTGCTCACACAAAGCCTGAGGCCAGTAGCGGCTGAGTGAATCAAGACATTGGACAGAAAGCTGAACAGTGCTGGAAAAACCAGGGAATGAAGTCTGCAGTGACATGCGCTGTGCGATCCCAGCCCACCGCATCTCAACATATCAGAGAAAGTAGCTTTAAGAGGTGTTTATGAAGCAGATCAGAGAAAGCAGCTTTAAGAGGTGTTCATGAAGCAGACATGATCGTGGGCGATAGATTACTTCATGCCTCATTCAGTGAAGCAGGTCCGTCCATTTTCCACACATGGTGGAATCAGCACAGTCACTGCATTTAAATGATACTCTAACACAAGGCTCTTTGTGTGGTGCTTTTAGGGTGCTGGCTTCTTATAAACTGAACTATGTGTTTATAATAATAGTTATGAACTATTATTTAATAGTTTATAATTAAATGATTAATGATTTAATTAGAAATTCAATAATGTATTAGATATGACAGCATTTAGTCAGGGGCAATAGCTGCAAGCTGAACATGTAACCTTAAGGGCAAAGTTTGTCTGGCTCAATGTAGGGCTGACTTAGCATTGGGGCACACAGCCATTTAGAAAATTAAGCCAGTTGTGATTGGTTGGATAACAATCGAAAATACTGTACTATCCGATCCTAAATTGTACTCTACTGATCCATTTTCTAAAATATAATTTGCAGGATTAAAACTTATATAAATGTGAAATCTATACATTTCTTGATTGTATATCTTCTGTTGTATTCACATGTAACAACGCTCTTTAGTACTTTCAGCTTTTAAAACAAGTGCTGCTCTCTCTACTGTCTGTCATCCACTTCTCTCCTCTATAATTTCAGTCTGCCCCATTCACTTCACTTCTCCCTTTCTCAGGCATCCACCCACAGCTCCACTCTTGGCTCTGGGGAGGTGCACTTAGAGTGCTTTAAAAGGCCTTTATTCACCAAATGATCATAGATGTGTGTACTACCATTTCCAGCAAGAGTATATACATTTTAATCAAACTTTGTGTGTCATCTGTCTATTTTTACTTTACATTACATCACAATACAAAGGATTTAGCAGACGCTCTTATCCAGAGTGAAGTACAATGAAGTACAGATCGAACAATAGTGAGCTATGAGCTATTTGAGCTATGAAACATGCTTCGAAAATCTTTTAGAGCTGGCATATAAAATATGCAACAAATTGGGCACCCCTGGTTTTAATGTCTGTTACAATGAATCAAACCTGACAAACCTGAACACCAAATGGAGTTAAATATGAGACCTTTCTGCAAACTCTCTCGACGTTTTAAACTCCATATTTCCACTGTCACAAACATTACTGGAAAATGGAAGATAAATGGAACAGTTGAAGTCAAGGCAAGGTCTGGAAGACCAAGAAAGATTAGATAAGAGTATTAAGTACACAAAGTATTAACTGACAGGGTACCAAAAACTGTAAAACTGTCAAATAAAAAGTAATCTTGCTTTAAAATTGTAAGAAATGTGTAATGTTTAACTTTGTACTATTCGAACGTCAGGTTTGCTTCTGTTTGCTTTATTGTCAAAGGATTTTGAACCAGGGCGACCAAATTTTTGCACATCACTGCATTTTTGATGCAAAGATATACGCTCATTACACAGAAATGCATTGCTGCTGGTTCAGGTGAAGAAGTATGCACTTTTAATTATTTTAATTAACTTACATTATTTGTAAAAATGCAGTGAGTACACCATTTTAAAACATCAGAAGTGTACATTAGTGTACCGTATGTACAATCACAAAATTACATTCTTTTGAGTGTGATCAAAAAATAATAATTGGACATCATGGCCTGTCAAATAAGTCACTGCTGTGAAAAATAGTGATGATAGTCAATGTTGAATGTTCCAGGAATGTCAGTGGAAGTGACTTCCTCTGTTATTGAGTGACAGAAATAGAATAGAATAGAATAGAATAGAATAGAATATTTGTTAACCTTGAAAAAAAAGGCCCCCTGCTGCTGTACGACTACACGCTGCGTAATTAGACACGCGTTGTGTCTGGTATTATGACTGACAGTGAATATGATCTCTGATTAAAAAGGATTCATATGTGTTTCCCATATGTTCTCCTGGCTCTTTCGGATATGAGAGAGGATTAAGTGGGTTTACGCCTCAGCCGAGAGGAGCCAATTACATGTCATATAGCGAGACATCTAGCCACTTTTTACAAGTGCTTATAAATCCATGTATTATAAATGGTTTTGTTGATTTCACTAAATCAAAGTAAAGAAAAAAAAATAGCCAATGCCACTGTCTTGTTCATGGAGAGCCTCAAGACATCAGCCCTTCATTTACCAGTTAAGATCTGGGTGAGTTGACTCAACTGCATAATAAACTGTTTTAATTGATCAATTAAATACTGAGTAACAACAGGAGCTAGCATGGCGTGCTCCATAGTTCTCCAGTCCAGTGTTAGAGCTGGGCACTGCAGGTCCAGAGAATGTCTTTTCTTCAGTTAAAAACACACTTCCTCTAACAGACATACGCTAAGAATGCCTGCCACCATTTTCCATATCCAGTGCTCCTCTGCAAATGGGGGAATATGCTCAAGGTACAGCACAGGGCCACCTTTTACAGTAATTATACTGTACATCAGCACCCGGGGACCAGTGGTGGCCACATCTCTGACAACGTCCACCCTGCTGTGCCCGCTACTGTCTTAGCACCTCTCCCGCAGGGAGCCTCATTTTGTGCACTCACCCCTACTACTGCTGTTTAAAAGCTGTTAGTTATATATAGGTAGGTAAAAAACAGGTTGCTAACATACATGCACACTACAGGGGCCAGGGCATCAAATGCATTTGTTTTATTTTATTATTTATTTTTCTGTTAACAGGGTACTTAGTTTCCCAGAAACACAATTGAGAGACGGCCCTTAATGATGTTGCTGTCCTACTATTAATTTCTGTGGTCCGCTGGGGCACTGTCCACTTTCCTTCAGCACCAGGGTATGGTACAAATAATCCCAAGGTGGCCTGTTATACAATAACAGCAATAATAATGCCAATTATAATAGCAGCATACAGAGCACAGCAGGATCTCCAGAATAGGGCTAATAAGCTCCGGTGCCTGGTGGGGCTTGGGGGTTTGCCTGTTTCCTACCTTTTTAATACCCTCAGCCTTCTAGCAGCAGAGTGCCCCTCGAGGTGTGTTTCCACTGGGCCGAATGACAGCTGCCCATAGTCCACTCTGCATTGCGTCATGTGAATCAATCACCATAACATCCTATAGGGAGGCTATAGGGGAATGGATACACTCAGTGAGCACTTTATTAGGTATTTATTACTTATTTTTTGGACTTCTACTGTTGTAGCCTATCCACTGAAGAGTTATGATGCGTTGTGTGTTCAGAGAGAGTCTTCTGCATACCACTGTTATAATTTGTGGTTATTTGCGTTACTGTCACCTTCCTGTCAGCTTTGACCAGTCTGGCCATTCTCCTCCGACATCTCTCATTAACAAGGCGTTTCTGTCTGCAGAACTGCTGCTTTTTTGTTTATTGCATCATTCTTTGCAAACTCAGAATATCAGCAGTTTCTGAGATACTGAAACCACCCTGCCTGCTGCCAACAATCATTCCACGGTCTCAGAAGGGCACAGATCACACACTAGGGAGCAGGGCATATTTCCTCTGGCATGCACGTTGTGTTTGGTTAGTTTTGTTTAACACCCTCTACCCTTATTTGTACAACAGTAAGAGAAACAGTGACAAACGGTAATGCTACAAGTCCTGAAATATTTACTGCTCTTTAATATTCACGGTTCTTGTAAAACTTCAAATTCAACAAGAATGTGGGTGGTGTGAGGTGAATCTGTGAATTGTACATTTACTTCTGAATAATTCTGTGGAAATGGAATAGATTAGTACCACAGTTTCTCATGCAAAGGCATAAGCACGACAAAATGTGTAATAATTCACCAAAAATAGTCAGACTTGAATCAAACAGTTTGTCAAATTGAATTGCTGGCTTGTATGGCAAATTATCTTGTCTAATATTAACAAGGCAATGTTCTTAATTACCCTGATGGACAAAGGAGTGCAGTATTTTTGTACAATTTTGTCTGAGATGCAGTGAAAGCAACTTGAAATATACTTCAGAAACAAACTGTACAAACACAATTTAGATGCTGGTTTTCAATGATAGAATTGATATGCAAACTCGACAATTTTTATGCCTTCAATCAACTTTTTAATTATTTTCCTCACTATTTGAAACATCTGATGTGTTTGTATCTGATTGTGTCTAATTATGTTCGTAGGCTGTATCAAACGCTCCAACTTCCTCAGTCAGTTCTTCAGAAATGGCAACCTTCCAGCAACTTCACTGCAACTTCACTTCTTCTTCTTGTTAACTTTTCACTGTACCTGTCAACTTTTCACTGTATGTCTCCACTTTCCTACTGTTCTGATTAACTGGGTTCCTGCTGCACATTGATTAGGCAGGGCTATGCATATTGCACCTGGTTGTGAAAAAAAGGAAAGCGCATTGGACTCTAGCACATTGGCACAGGGGAGCCAAAATGGCTCTGTGAGACCACCTGACGCGGTAATCACGCCCAGATCTGCCATTGCCACTTCACCAATCCCGCGCACATTTCATCAAACCCACCAGGTTACCTTTCAACCTGCACTTGAAAAATTATGTGATGCTGCCCTTCCCAACACACAAATTTAATCTTCTGAGCAATTTTCTGAAATCCACTTGAGTAAGGCAGAGACCAGACTCACAATGAAAAGTGCTTTAATGCAACATAGCCCCAGATCCACAAATCCCTTTTTTTTGGTCCTTTACACCATTTCACCACCCTTTCATGCCATTTTCTCTGTTCTTTGCAAATAATGTCTTATATTTCCATAAGTTTAGCCATATAATTATATCTGTATATAATTCCAATCTCCTTGCTACTTTGAAATCTGGCTTTGATTTTAACTTTTTTGAAGTGCTTGTTCTCAGTTTTGCACATCCTGACAAATAAGCAATTGTATACAGGCCACCAGGGCCATACAGTGTTTTCTTACTTGAGTTTGCCGATTTCCTTTCCAGCCTTGTTGTTAATTCAGATAAAGTTGTAATTGCAGGGGATTTTAATATTCACATGGATAGTGAAAGTGATCATCTCAGATCAGCATTCCTGTCTATCACTGAATCTATTGGCTTTGATCAACATATACATCAGTCCACACATTCCCATAACCATACTCTCGATCTGGTCTTAACTTATGACACAGAAATAGCAAACATAGCAGTCATGCCTAATAATCCTGTCTTATCAGACCATTATTTAATTACTTTTCAAATTTCACGTGTCACCAGATCCTACTTTTTACTTTAGCCGTAAGCTTTCCTCTAGGACTGCAAATGCTTTTATTAATGAGCTCCCAGACTTGTTTGTGCACTGTGGGGATTTCCTTGGCTCCAGCCAAAATGCATACACAACTAGCATTAACTCAATTGATCAGCTGACAACATAAATAACATACTTTGCAGAACCCTGGATACTATTGCACCTCTTAAGAAAAGAAAAGTTGGCCATAAGAAATTAGTACCTTGGTACAACGACCATACTTGTGCTCTCAAGTACTACTCACTACTACACAATACTATAGTCACGCCAGCTTGAGCGCAAATGGCGCTCTATGAAATTGCAGGTATTCCTCCATGCCTGGAAAGATAGCCTACTAACCCATAAACATGCCCTCTCCATAGCACGTTCATCATATTTCTCTACCTTAATTGATGAAAATAGAAACAATCCTAGGCACCTGTTTAAAACTGTTGCCAGATTGACTAAGAATCATGTTGATCCCTGTGTCTCAATATCGTTTAGTAGCAATGATTTCATGAATTTCTATAGGGTCTGTCCTTCCATCCACTCAATACATAGATGCACAATCCTCAGAACGACCGATGGCCTATCTGAACTATTTTACTCCAATAGAGCTCATTGAATTTAATACCATAGTTAATTCTTCAAAATCTTCTACTTGTCTTCTAGACCCTATCCCAACAAAGCTTTTGAAGGAGCTACTACCAGTGATTGGAGCACCACTCCTACATATTGTCAATACTTCTTTAGCATCTGGACACATACCACAGACTCTTAAACTTGGAGATATCAAACCACTTCTTAAGAAGCCAGATGTGAAACTTAGATGTGAATGATTTGTCCAACTACAGGCCCATTTCGAACCTCCCGTTCCTGTCTAAAGTACTAGAAAAGGTCATTTCAAAACAACTTTGTTCATTTCTGCACCCCAATCATATATTGGAAGTTTTTCAAGTTTTTCTCCACAGCGCTGAAACAGCCCTGGCCAAAGTACTCAATGACCTACTCCTCGCTTCTGACAGTGGCTGCATCTCTGTACTTGTGCTTCTAGATTTAAGTGCAGCAGTCGACACAGTTGATCACCTGATCCTGTTGGATAGACTTGAAAATCTTGTAGGCCTCCTTGGACTGGCTCTCTCTTGGTTTAGATCATATCTATCAGATCGTCATCAATTTGTGCACTTTAACAATGACTCCTCTTATCAATCCAGGGTTAGATACGGAGTACCACAAGGATCTGTGCTTGGGCCCTTGCTTTTCTCTATATATATGCTTCCCTTGGGACAAGTTATTCGCAAACATGGCATTAACTTCCACTGCTATGCTGATGACACACAGTTGTACCTATCAGTCAAACCTGAGATAGTTGTCCAGCTGTCAAAAATGGAAGCTTGTCTTGAAGACATAAAGAAATGGACGAATCATAACTTTTTTTTGGTAAGCTCAGATAAGACTGAGATAATGGTAGTGGGGCCCAAGTCCTTGAGATGTAAATTATCTGATGATATGCCAAACATTGATGGAATTTGCATCACTTCAAGTGCTGTCATCAAAGTCCTTGGTGTTACTTTTGATCCAGATCTTGCATTTGATGCACATATTAAACACATCTCTCGGGTTGCTTTTTATCACTTGAGGAATATCTCCAAAATTCGGAAGATACTGTCCCTAAATAATGCAGAAAAGCTAGTGCATGCTTTTGTTACCTCAAGGTTAGATTACTGCAATGCTCTTTTGTCTGGATGTGCAAATTCCTCTCTGAAAGGGCTCCAGCTAATTCAAAATGCAGCAGCTCGTTGTCATGATCTGTGTTTTATGAGTTTATTTCATTGTTTATTATCCTTTATTTTTTGTAATTCATTATTTTTCATATTTATGTTTCATGGTATGTATGTCTTAGTATTGCCTGTGATTGTCTGCCTCACCATGTGCTCTTGTTTTCCTTGTCCTAACCCCGCCCTCACCTACCTCTGTCTGCCACTCCCCTCAGTTAATTTACATAATCATTGCCCTGATTGGTTCCCCCTGTTCCTCGTTTTCTCTGCCTTTTAGTTGCCTCCTCTGGGTATTTAAGCTCCCCTTTGTTTGGTTGTCTTTGTCAGATTGTACCAGTATCTGCCTGTAAGCCTGGTGAGAAACGCTGTCTATGCTTTTGCTCTGCTTACCTTTGCGCCGGTCTGTTTGTATTACTTTTGTTTCTAGTAAATTATTTTTTGGCTGGATTTTTTAGTCCTGAATTTTGGAGAATATTTTTGTTCCACGTTCCCTGTAACTTCTGGGCTTTGGATTTTTGTGTTTTACCTTTTATTCCGGTGGTTGGCCTTTGAGCATTGTCTATTTTTGAGGACTTAATAAACCCTGTTTTTGGCACTCCATTTCTGGTCTGCACTTGGGTCCTTTTCCGGCATCCACCATAACACTCGTATTCTTACTAGAACAAGGAGATTTTAGCACATCAGCCCAGTGTTGGCTTCACTTCACTGGCTGCCTATAAAATTCCGAATAGATTACAAAATACTACTTCTGATTTTTAAACCTTACATGGGCTTGCCCCTCTGTATTTAAACAATTTACTTCATCCTTATACTCCCTCATGAGCAGGGTGCAGGCCTCGCAGGGTGCAGGCCTCCTTGTTATTCCTAGAATAACTAAGTTCCATAGGTGGCAGAGCCTTTTCCTATCGTGCTCCTTTCCTGTGGAACAAATTGCCTGCTCATGTTCGGGGTGCAGCCACTATCACCTTATTTAAAGCTAGGCTAAAAACGTATCACTTTAGTCTGTCCTATAGTTGAGGGGCAGGAGTGGGTGGCTGGCATAAGCTATAGAGTCTCTGGTGGACTTGGCGGTCAGTGCTGTCAGTGGATCAATGTTGGTAATGCTGTGTTAAGCATAACCAGTCATGGTCTGGTGGTGACCGTCTCAAGCCTGCCCTCATGGCTGTGTTGGCCACTGCCTCTGTTTCCCTTAGCTACGCTGCCATAGCCTTATTCTGCCGTGGTTCTCCTTATCGCATGCAGGTACCTCTCCATCCTGCTGTGATTGAACAATTACTATCTGGACCCCCTAACAATGTTACTTTCCTCTTCTCCCCGCTCTGGGCACCTGCCCAGAGCTCTAGCCCAACTTTTCCTGCGCACCCCCTCCAGGCCCGGAGCTCCAGCCCAAGACCAGCCATACAACTCCCTCCTGCCACTGCTGATTCAGCTGTAGCACCAAGCCTGTCCCCTTGCCTGACAGTGCCACCTATTGGTGCTCCTGCCATCCCTCAACCACATCTGCGCTTCAAGTTATTGGACATTTATTTATTTATTTATGTATTTATTACTTTTATTTAAGCTGGTTTTCTGTTTAAAACCATTGTTTCTACAAACCGGTGTCAACCAGTGGCAGATGGGTTCCCCTAAGGCAAGGGTCGGCAACCCTGGTCCTGGAGAGCCGCAGGGTGTGCTGGTTTTCCTTGTTACTTGGCATTAATTGATCAGTGAAAGCTGTTGATTACACAGTTAACTCACCTCACCTGGTTTCTTGGGTCTGAATTGGTTGCTTATTTCAAGGTGGAGACGAAAGCCAGCACACCCTGCGGCTCTCCAGGACCAGGGTTGCCGACCCCTGCCCTAAGGAGTCAGGTTCTGCTCAAGGTTTCTTCCTGTTTCCAGGGAGTTTTTCCTTGCCACGGTTGCCCTAGGCGTACTCTTGGGGCCCGGTTTCTCTGTAAAGCTGCTTTGCGACAAAGGCCCTTTGTAAAAAGCGCTATACAAATAAAATTGAATTGAATTGAATATAGCAAGTCCCTGAGTTGCTAAAGGGTTACTTTCCTGGAATCAGTAACTCAGAAATAGTTACATATAATTTTAGTTTATCTTAGTTATTGAATAAATAAATACATTTTTGATGTTGATTTTTGAAGTTATTAACCTTGGTCAAAAAGCAATATTTCTGGAGGACAAAAAACTCAATTACTTATATGAGGTCATTCTGCAGAATAAATAATGATAACTGTTATTTGTAAAGACAGATGGCATACACAAAAGTATAATTAAGTAGTAAAAGAAAAAAGGCAAATACCGGCTGAATACGGGTTATTGTATGTGAGTATTGCTCCATTTAACCATGTAGTGTCAGATAGGAGCTGTAGATCCAGTATAACGTACGAGGAGTGCTGTAGAGATCGCATCTATAAGCAATGGGGGCCACTGTTTAAAGAGAAAGAAGCACAAATCCTTCAATGATTACAGAACAGTGATATCGGTGACAGAAAAAAGAGCTTTGTGAAAGTTATGTGAATGTAAATGGCAGTAGCCTAACCAAAATTTAACATGAGCTTGTCAGATGTTACTCCAGAAAATGGCACCAGCAAATGTAAAGGTTGACAGGTGCAGTTAAAGATTCTGCACACACGTCATGTTTTTCTTGTTTGTTAAATCTTTTCTTTTTCTTTCATTTTTTACAGGGACAGAATTACCAAGATGCTTGGCTCCTGTGCTCGACTCTCGGGTGTACTCATCCAATTTCGCTCCATTCCCAGGTACCTTTTGTGAGAGATTTTTAATCACCTCATATCACGGCAGGACGAGCAGATGCCTGCAAGTCACGAGTCACAAGACAAAACGCGAGAGAGGAGGCGTCATGGTGTTGATTAAAAACCAAATCTGAGTATGCTAATGCCCGGCTTCTCAGACTGATTCCACCATCATCCGGATCAGAAAGGTGCTGAGTGCTGTTTCAGAGAGGGGTGACTGCTTCCTGCTCTAATCCTGGACCCAGCCAGGTCCGGACACAGGCGGGGAGATCAGCAGCGCAGCCAGGCTCCTGGACAGCAGGCTTTTGTTCCAGTCGTTGGCCGCGGTGGACCTGAGCACATCCGCGTGGCGCTTCAATCAACAGAATTACATTTCAGAGGAAGGCCAGTGTCTGCCAAAAACCCGCTGAAAATGGCAGACAGAGAAGCTGGACTGGCGGTGAGGGTAGAGTCCCATGGCCGTAAGGATGGGGGGGGGGGGGGGCACTGCGAGCCACGGTTCTCCATAAGCAGGCCGACTGCAGGTGCGCGGTTATGTTCTGTTCACCAAAGCTTTGTTGGAACTCCCAGTACCAGAGATTAAGCAGCCAGGTGAGTGAGGACTTTGTCACATGGCGGTTAATGCTCTACCTTCAAATTAGTTTTTTTCTTTTTTCTTTAACTCCTAGTGGGAACAGACTTGTATTTCTGCTGCTTCTTTAGAACAGAAAATAAATTCAGTTTAAAGAGTAATACAACAAAATAGCCCATGTTATGCGATTCAGTCCATTGGGGAATTAAGACTAAATTAGTATTTTAATTTTGCGGATCAAAGGAAATTTGAATCAAACAAAGGAAGCAGAACATCGGAAGTTATTATAATGTATTATGCACAAGATTACAAGTCACAATCCTTGCCATTTGTTGCAACATCAACATTGAGTTGAAACTGATAGAATGCATCTGTGTCACAGTTACATTAAAATACACTCTCAGAAAAGTATGAAAAGTGTCTAAAAGGTGCAAATGCTTGTTGCTGGGGCAGTATATAGTATTTTAAAATAAAGCATTGAAATAAATAGCATCAGTTATTAAAAAATGCAGAATAATGTTTGAATTGCGTTGGTATTTCTATAGCAGATATGAATTAGTATGAATTGGGGTCATTTTAATTGATGTATTTTTTATTGTTAATCCCTGAAAATCTATAATGGTGCTTAGATATGGGAAATCCATACCATGAGATTCTGACGGTCACACCTTGGTAAGATAATATAACACTTTATTGAGCCCCACAGAGTAATTTGTCCTCTGTATTTAACCCATCCTAGTTATTTAGGAGCAGTGTGTAATCACAGTAAAGCACCCAGGGACCAACTCCAGTTCTGAGGCCAGAGCCTCAGTCAAGGGCAATGACTGGAGTAACATGATGTATCTGTGTTTGAGTGTGGGAGGAAACCAGAGTACCAGAACTTCTCTCCCACAAACCACTGGGCCACCATGCCATTGGGTGCCTCCTGCAGCTAAAAAATAAAAGAGCCAATCGCATGACCCATAACAGGTTCTGCACACTTTGCTGTTGAGTGAAAGGTCACCCAAGAAGTTACTCTGACAGTGGAATTTAAATTTTGATTGATGATTTGATGATAACATGCACATATAACATGGAGGCTAATGGATCAGCAAAATACCAATTCTGGGCCTATCTCCATGATTCTGCAGAGATACTACTATTTTCAGTAGAAGGCCCTCACAAATTCTGATTGAGTTTTTTTAAATACA
Organism: Conger conger; assembly: GCF_963514075.1. NCBI lineage: Eukaryota > Metazoa > Chordata > Actinopteri > Anguilliformes > Congridae > Conger > Conger conger. The sequence goes on along the minus strand of NC_083765.1, from coordinate 46,798,657 downwards.
TTTATTTTATTTCTACTCAACAATCGTTTCATCCAGATAAGGCATTATCAGTATCCTCCAAACAAAAGGTTCAAACCAATCTATGAATTGAAATTCAGGGCTACAGATAAGCAGTGGTAGGAAAAATTTAAATCATAAATGTTTTTATCTCTTGTACATAGTTAAAGGCAACCATGTTGGAACCAGGATCAAAATTGTAAAATTGTGTGAAAATTTAGCAGATGCTGTTATCCAGTGATTTACTGTACAGGTTTTTTTTTTACAAAGCATTTAAACAGCTGGATATTTACTGAAGCTATTGAGGTTAAGTACCTTGCTCAAGGCTATACTGTAAAGGCAGCACCACTTCTGAGAATTGACCCTTCAACCTTTGAGTTATAAGCCCAGTTCCCTAGTCACCACACTGCTACTCTGCCCACCATATTTCTGGCTAAAATGAGGACATTGCGATGTTTTTTTGTTTTTTTTGTGTGTGTGTGTGTGTGTGTGTGTGTGTGTGTGTGTGTGTGTGTGACAATGGCACAAACAGGTAAGATAAACTGAATTATTTTTGATGGAGGTTGGCTAACTCCACCATATGAAACAGGGTGAAGCCCTTCCTGCTTTGGGTAGGAGCTGCGAGAAACATTGAGCGAAATGTTAGCTGTTCGCTCAAAATAACTGGTAAAAAATTATTGCTGCATGCATTCTGACAGCACATCCTAGCATACACTGACTAATTTAATGTAACCATGACTTAATTTAACCATCACTTCTCAAGTGTTCTATCCAGGTGTACTGCTGAAGTCTCTCCCAGATTTGTAGTGATATGTTGGTGTTTCATCATTATATGGATGCCTTACGGATAAGGTCTGAAAACAAGTGCCTTGACAAACATGGTAAAAAAATGAGTTGACCACACAGGCTACAGTAGGAAACTGAAACATAAATCAACACTACACCAAAGCAACATATGTTTCTGAAATCACAAGCCATGTGGCACAATAATTCTTTTCCTGGTTTTACAAGGTGTCTGGGAAAACAGGCCCAAGGGACTTCTGGGGGGAAGAAAAAACAACAACAACAAAAAAAGAACCTTGGCTTTAAGCCACGTATACTGACTACAGCCTTGAGGAAATTGATGTTCAGCACAAAAGCAGTCTTATATACCCAGAGGTGAAGACTCTCATTTTTTTACTTCCTGTGCAAAATTAACACATTTTTTCATGAGTCTGTGGAATCGGTTCAGGTGTGAGGGAAGATGCCTCTGTGGGAATACACCAGCGCTAGTAATGTTGAACGTGAGAACGTCTACTAATCTGCCCTGTCGGGGGTGGGAGAGGGGGAACATGACAGATTGTTATGACGGGCCCCAGTGCAATATTTATCCCCCCCAAAATAAATACACACTTACTAACATATTAACTGACGTTTATTGCTGAAACAGAAAAGTACAACCTAAAACAATAACATTAATGCCTTTGAGTAGCTAGGTAATCAGTGTCTAGAAGGAACTACCTAACTGTTAATTACAGTGACCGACCACCTTAGCTAGCTGACAGTAAATTACATCAGGCTTACAGAAGTTCTCTTGTAGCTAATATTACAAAACAGCGTGTCCTGAACATTTAGGTTTAGTCTATATATCACTGCACATACAAAAAGTGTAGCACAAAGTGAGAAACTACATGCCTCCCAGAAATATACGTTATGCTCATTCATTGAACATTGGGGGAACATTTAAGCTTGTAGCTAATTTCAACTCTGTATATATTTTCCACTGCAACACTTAATGCCGTTTCGCGTTGTTCAGTCCCTCCCTCCACATGAAGTTAACAAACTTTATAATATATAAGCGACTATCAACAGCTAACGTTGGCCAGCTAACTAGGTTTACAAATATTTTTTTGCTAAATGTTAAGTTAATGTTGTTGTCCTGATAAGCTAACATTAAAAACACGTTTCTATAACACTAGACTAGTTCCGAATGCATTGTAGCTATTACGACCTTTAAATTGCAGTCTGGACCAGCTCCACCCTGCACCACCTGAATTATTTAAACTCAAAGACAGAACAACATGCAAAACTGTAATCTTAGCGAGCTATGCAAGAAATGCAGTGTAGGGTGTTGCTATAGTTGCAACTAAAAGGTGCACGGTGTGGCGTGTAAAACGATGTTGGATCGTTTTACAGGAATATATTTTGTATAAATAACTGAAAAATAATCATTGGCTGTGACATTATTCACTTTGTAATTTTTATGATGCCATTTGGTTGACTCTTATTGTCCACCAGTCCTTATTGACGAGTCCAAGTCAAGTATCAAGTCATTTTTGGATGAGTCTGAGTCGAGTCTGGAGTCCATGTATGTGCGACTCAAGTGCCACTCGAGTCTGAGTCTCTGACTCGAGTCCCCAGCTCTGAGACAACCATTTTGGCCTATTTTACTTTAATGACTTTTACTTTTATTTACAAAAATAAATAAATTAAAATATGTAAAGTGCAAGGACATGATTTTGTGTGACGTGATTGCCAAGCCTATAATAAGACCAGGTGAAAATCTCCAGAGGGCTGTATGACGACACGCATCTTATGGGGCAGACCCGACAGGTGCTGGGCATGCTAAAGAGCAAGCTAAAGAGGATATTAGTACACACATCATGAAAGAGAATAGATCTGATTGATAAGCACGGAATATGCTGCTATTTTCACTGCAACAGGTTTATTCATGCAGTCTGTCTGAACAATCTTTTTGAGTATACAAAAAAACACTACAAAATCTATTATTCATCGCACAGATTAATAAATGCTTTTGTTATTAATTATGGATTTCCCCGCTGTTGTTAGTGACTGTTCTGGCATCATGATGCACACAGTGTGGTTGCTGAAGTTAATTTTTAATTATTTTTTTTGTCTGTGATTGCTCTATATGTATGTTGTCTTTCAAAAAAAACGTCTAATTGAGTTTGATGTGCCAAGAGGTTCACTAACTGATCCTGTACAAAATGTTTCCGCCCAAGGGGAATACAGGTCACGGCATCACAGGGGCACCAATATTGAAATATCAAATGATGCAACTGATGAAGCGGACATAGTTAGTGAGACCTGCTCATCAACACCCTTAATGCTACTGTCTGTAGCTACTGAATGTAGTGGAACTAACATAAAGACCCTGTATGTCAACATAAGTTTCAACAGTTTCACCAATCCTCTTGCTTATGTCACTCAACTGCTATGGTATGAGTATAACACCCCCCACTCATCTTCCCCATTGCAAATCTCTCACACACACACATACACAGACACACACACACACACACACATACATACCATGAACATTTTCACAAGTTCTGTATTTAATAAAGCACCATCAGGCCTGATTCTGTGAAACATTAAACCACTCAAGTGTGGCCTAGTTGTTCCGCCACATTTACCCTTTGATGTACACTCAGTGAGCACTTTAGTAGGCTTATAATATTTGACTTATTGGTCCTCTGCTGCTCTGCTGCTTAGGGGTTTGATGTGTTGTGTGTTCAGAGATGCTCCTCTGCATACCACTGTTGTAATGTGTGGTTATTTGCGTTACTGTCACCTTCCTGTCAGCTTCGACCAGTCTGGCCCTTCTCCTCTGATCTTTCTCATTTTTCTGCCCTCAGAACTGCTGCTCACTGGACGTTTTTTTTTTCGAGACTGTTGTGCATGAAAATCACAGGAGATCACCAGTTTCGGAGATACGCAAACCACCCTGTCTGGCAGGGTTAAATATTTGCATTAACAAGCTGGTGTACAGGTCTACCCAATGAATTGCTCACTGAGTATATGTGTCTCCCTTTGACGTATGTGAACTTAAATATCATGAGCCTGAGAATGCCTGTCGGATACAGTTAAGAGCATCCTATCTGACAGTACAGTGAGGCTTGGGATGTTATCTCAGAGGAAATAAGAACCGGAGAAGCAGAGTTATACTCAAATAACATTTCTTTTTATTTTTTAATATCATTTCAATCTAATATGACCTTCATGTAAAATGTGAGTTGAAAGACACAATTACTTGCATTCTATATTTCCCCCATATTTCATTTTCATATAGCAGTTGTATGAAAGTACAAACATTGTTGGCCACAGACAAAAGCCAGGCATTGGTGTGGATATACCTCCAGCAGTAAAAGAAATAAGGAGGTTGGTGTGGTGTGTTGTGTGATTTTGCGTTATTTATGAGGTCATTACTTATGCTATTTGTTTCTTTGGCTGATAAAGGGAATGTTTCAGAATCACATAAACATGAAATATCATGTCACAGTTAACCAATCCCTCCATAGATTAATTAATCAAAGTGAGAGGCGTAATAAAATCCCATTATTAACCAGAGGAAAGTAGGGCAATCGAAGTGAAGAAGCAGGGGGAGAGGACTTGGTGTTATTGACAAGCCATTCATCTTCACTTACCCGCTTAGTTGAACTCCTCACCCCTCCCCCCAACCAAGCATGAGGGTATACTGACGGAAATGGCTCAACGAGGCCACAGATTCTGTCTGTCCCCCCAATACAAAAAAAACAACACACAAAAAAAATACGATCACGCTCTCCAGGGGGAAACAGAACAGCCAGCGATGCTGTTCATTTTCACTCCCGGGGCTCGGAGCGAATGTGCCACTGCTGCCCACGAGTCACCCCTGGGCTGTTTGGGGGATTATCAATCCAAAGTTTTGAAAGACAGCCAAGTGCGGCTGTCGCAGCCTGAAAGGAACAGAACGCTTTTTGTGTTGCTGTTTGGTATTCTAGCAAGGGCAGTACATCAGAATTTCTTTTTATTTTTTATAATAAATAAATAAATCCGCCTCTGTTTTTACACCAAGAACATTCAGTTGGAAAGCTTAATGTTCCAGCATCTGCTATTTTGACAAACCTGCTAGAGGATAATTACTTTGAACTGCCTGGTTTTTTAGAAAACTTCCGTTTATAGCAATTAGGAGCTGTGCAGCAGATTACGGAATTAGGACATACTTTTCCCAAACCTGCTGAAATGTGTTTGATTTCTGAAACTTGGAGTGACGCCAACTTGGCTTGTCTAGATCCTTCCCTGTTTGACATAGCCTTTTTCAAACAGTTTTTGCCAAGCCCCATCCCCAGCCACACCCACAGCCCTTCCCAGAACGCACCACAACACACCGCAACCCGGTCCAGATCTATCTTAAATCACTTCCCTCCAGCCTGCACAGAGTGGGTGGTCACAGGGGAGATTTCCATACAGGAAACAAGCAGATCTGGAAGAGCTGATCCAGAGCCATGTTACGCTGTATAATAAAATGCCAAGATCCCTCTGATCCTTGAATTAATAGGGGGAGGGAAGAATTAAGTTGTGGCCCAGAGCTCTTTGTTTATAACTTCATGTGATTTTTGCAAGTAAAAGAATATGAGTCAATCTGTTCAACTTCACCGTCTGTGACAGAGAGTATATTTCAAGCGGGTTAAAGTATCCATACATACTTTACCATGACGGTTTGTTTGAGTATACTCATAAATGGAATTCACTGACATCTACAGACTTCGTTATTTTGTCATTAAAATGGGAAAAAGCAACTGGACACGGGGCTGTTTCATTCAAGATGGATGACTGAACTGATCATTGGAAAGAAATTCCTCTGGGCGAAGCATTAAAGCTTGTTATGCAAGAACTGTTTTATGATAGGACATGATTCCTGCTATTTGCAAGCCTTGTATCTTGTTGAGTCATTGAGCACACCCCATTTCAAAATCATGTTTTTGGAGCAGTGAGAGGAATATGCAAACTGCAACAGTACTGTATATTTATTGTCTTCTGATTTATAGTTACAGATCCAGCTTTGGGATTTCGGTGGCCTCAATCAAGAATGCCTGAGGGCTAACCAATCGCAGAGGGTGGGGGGTTGGCAGGTGACTGCAGACCAGGGAAGTGATCACCACGGACACATAAATTGAGACGGGTGCGTTGGGGGTTTGGACCCAAAATGCAGTACTCAGAAACAATGATGTAGTAAAGTCCCGTCAGGGCTTAATTCGGGAAATATCCAGAGATCGTAGTCAAAAACAAGCAATGTTCGTACACGTAGTATCCAGCCAAAAAACCAAAGCGCAGTACCAAGGGAGAAGGCAGTCTCGTAATCGGTACACCATGCAAGAAGTCCTGTAGCCAGGAAAGCTGTCAGCGGGGCAGAAGTACAGGCGGGCGGTAGGCAGGCTCAAGGCCGATGACGGCGCAAGAGTCAAGACCGAAGTCTGCTCCGCGGGGCAGAAGCACAAAGACAGCATGTGGTGGTACAGGCACCAATGGTCAATAATCTCGTCAATAATCTTTGGTCAATAAACAGGATCGTACCGGGTAGCCAATGGCTGGCCAAATACGCTCAAAAGGTGCACTGATGATTTCACAAAGACATGACATGAAACTGAGCTTTATATGCAGGTGTAGACAGGTGTAGACAATTAGCTTGAGAGCAGCATGAGAATGGAAATCAGGTGTGGAGGATTGACAAGTTAACAAGGTAATTAGTAATTGTTAGTAATAAACCTATCCTGCCCTAGCGTTAGTAAATTAGTAAATGACATGCACAAGAAAAGTAAGGTAACATGAACACATGGTTAGAATGTTAGTATTACCCAATCCTGATCTAGCTTTAGTAGATCAGTAAGTAGACAAGGGAAATTGAAACAATTAGGGTGTGAGTGACAGAAAGGGAGAGAGAGAAAGCAGGAATGCAAGATTTGCAGAAAGACACGAAAAAGTGTATGCTAATCAATGAACAGTACAACATAACATGAAACATAAATTGTGACATAACAAGTTTGCAAACCTATGACAATAAACTATATTACGTGACATGACCAGACTAACATAATACATGACATGACAATAACATAACCAAGACAATAACTGAACATAAAACATGACATGACAAGCATGAAACGTGACATAAATAACAATACTGTACAATTAAAATGTCTTGTGAAAAGATTTTTTTACTTCAATTGTGCGGCTCAAGGATGATTGTTGTCTTAAATCATCAGGGTGCTTATGCCTGCAGCCAGCTCTGTATGGCCAATCATATCAAGACAAGCACTATACCTGTCTTAAGCATCTGGTGACACTGATGAACTTTGCTCTTTTGCTCTTTTAATGAATTGTTAAATAATGTCAGGAATATTTCTGGAGTCTCTTCTTTGTTCTTTCAAAGACATTTTTTTGGCAACCTCTCAACAATTAAAAATTTTAATGAAAAAACATTTCAGAAACTAGTTGAAATAAATCGCAATATGTGCTCGGGTTGAGGGTTTAAAGTGTGTTCATTTTAATAGCTCAGATCTTTCAATGAGGGGACCTTCTCTGTGAACTGCCTTTAATGTGGCACAACTGTGTGGTTAGTGAGAAATAGAAACTGAAAAAAAAGTTTCAAAACAAAAACAAAGAATTTGGAAAATAAAGAGAAAAATGAGGACTGAAAAAGTGCATTTAAACAGGGGTCCACTTGTAAAGGGGTCAAGTTTGAAAAATAAATTATGCAGAATTCTGGGAGAGATGTGAGAATTCTGAGCCTTTTATAAGATCCAAACTAAAAACCTGAAAAAATAGGTAAGATTAATAATCAAGCTGAGAATTCTTTTTTTTCTTCTGCACTTGTATATCTGTGACAGTGTAACATAATAAACCTTCTTCACATGATCAAAATATGTTCTGACAATTGATCCACCATACATATCTGCGTAATTGTTTTTCTCCTGTGGGTAGAGATGTGGACAGGGGAGCATGCAGGTGTGATTCTGCGCTGAGCCCCAGGGCTGGCTGGATCAGAGCATCTGCCTATGGGGCGAGGTGGAGGGGATAACTGGGGGATTAGGACCAGTGGATGTGACAGAGATGAGAGGGATCCTGACATGAAAGTCCCAACTCCCACGGCTCCTTAATCAAAGAGGTGGGATCATCCGCTGAACGGTCATGACCCCTGGAACGCAACTCCAACTCCAACCAGACAGGGTATCATGGCACTGCCAGGCCAGCCCGCACTGCAGAATTATTGAGATACAGAACGGAAAATAGTTTATTTTCTCCAGGGGTGCCACTATCCAAAAGGTAGACACAGGTGTGGTCTGTCTGTAAATGTTATCCGTGTTTACTTACTAATGGTAAAGTTCAGAACATATGCCATGCTCAAGGGATAACTGCAAAAGTCAACCCTGCCACCTTCTGTCCAGAAATCCACTTTGCTAACCATAACACTACACTGCTGATATACTGTGTATAGTAATGCTAAGATTCACTGAAACATATTCATAAGGCATTACCTTTCAGTCTTCTATGAGTGTTTAAAATGTCAAAAACGCTGAATTCACTGCAAAAAAACAAGACAGTCTAATATTAACACTTAAAATTATTTCTATTGCTGTTTTGCTTGGCAATGAGTGTCTTATGCATTGCCAATGAGGTGAGAGTCTTACCATTTCAAGATTTGCTAATGTGGTAACAGAATTTCTGCAACGCTTTAATTTACAGCCTGTTAATTACCTAGTAATCACTGGGTAAATGCCAGGTACTTATTACATAGCTATTTTCATTTGAGAGGTGAGTACTATGAAACAGGCTGTAAACCTTATGTACATACATGTAGTACTTACAGTCACTTTGCAGAGAATGGTGCGAAGGACAAAAAACATCCAGTGAGCAGCAGTTCTGCAGACAGAAACGCCTTGTTAATGTAAGAGGTCAGAGGAGAATGGAAGAAGACTGGAAGGTGACAGTAATGCAAATAACCACACATTACAACAGTGGTATGCTGAAGAGCATCTCTGAACACACAGCACGTCAAACCTCTAAGTGGATAGGCTACAGCAGCGGAAGACTTAATAAGTCTAAAAAATAAGTATAATGAATACCTAATAAAGTGCTAGTAAACTGAGTGTATATATGGTACTTACTGACTTTGTTTCATAGTTCTTACCAATGAAATCATAATTACATGAGTAGCTGTGTATGTACCCAGTAAATGTGAGGTAATTAATGGGCTGTAAAACAGTGTTACCAAAATTTTACTTGTCAAGCAATCAGTAATTTAAAAGAAGCTAATATCTTGTGAGAAAAAAACCTTTTTGAAACACTTTCTCAGACAGACTTTTTTGCAGTGTATCATATGAGTCATTTGTTATATGGTGTAATGTATTGTCACGAGCATTCATTAGTGTAAGCATAAATAAAAACCATGCTTCTCCCTGCTTTTAAAATCTTAAAGGCGATGGGTTTGCTCCGGGACAGAACTTTCCTCTGTTGTAGAAGTAAGCACAAGGCCAGTGCTGAAAGCCTGACATATTCATTTGTAGGAAATCATTCATATTTGAATAATTGCCTCAAAACTATACTCGAAAAATTGTCTCAAGCTGTATATAAATAAGCAATCAATAACCTGACATTTTGGTAAATGGAGAGTCAGTCTGTCGCCTTCACTTTTTACAATGGCTATAGGCCTCCAGGCTTGCATCACGTGTTTTATAGATATCACTCCTTTAAGGACACTCTCTGCTCCAGAGTGACAGAAATTAGTTTCAGTTTCCAGCTCCACCACAAAAATAAATAAATAAGTAACTAAAGAATTAGCTGTGGAAGGGAAGTTGAGGTTGACATTTTAGCTGTACAGTTCTATTTTTTAATGGCCTTGCTGTTTGGACCTGTAATTGGGTCCCTTTGGAAGGCGTCCAAAGACGGGAGCCAGGCTATAGATAGCCAGGGAGATTGAATCTACCTGTCACATTGTGTTTGGGCAGCTTTCCGGCTTAAAGAATGCGGCACAGTGGATGTTTGGAGCAGGGGGATCAGGCTCGGTGTTCCTCTCGGTTGCACGCCGACTCCAGGGTCCTAGAGTTATCCGTGCAGAAGCTTTCCTCTCGGTTGGGGGGGGGGGTGCTTAAAATGAGACAGAAAGTTGGGAGGAGGTGCACTTCAGACCGCATTCAGTTCAAACGCTTTGACCCAAAGCTAGTCAAAGGCAGATCTGCAAGACCATCGTGGAAAGATGTCACAACAAATGAGACAGAAACTTAGGAGGAGGTACACTCCGGACCACATTCGGTTCAAATGCTTTGAACCCAGAGTTAGTAGAAGGCAAATTTGCAAGACCTTCGTTTCAAAGGACAACGAGACAACAGCAGGCCTAAGTACTGCACGCGGTATATAGTCGCCTGCTGGTTTAGACCATTTTTCTATTCTATTTCTTGTTTCTCTCATGAAAGGAATACGAGCAGATGCACATATCATATGCCATTCAACCCAAGGCCCAGACACTTAACCAAGCCTCCTTTTACTCAAACATGTTTTACCAGCTCTCTTTTATTTGCATAGCTGGAGGCTCACGCTTTTGTTGTTGGAATAAACAAGCTTTCTTCCATGATTTCTTGGGAGGTAGTTCATCCTTACAGGTTATGGCAGTGCTACAGAATAAATTATTTATCCATCCCACCGTGAACTCTTCCGACTGAGAAGAGCCAAAGGAACTGTAGCCAAGAATAGAGCTTATTCAAAACTTATGGAGTTTGACAATAATTAGAACCTGGTTGTGCATTTTGAAGACTTTGTAGAAGCCAACTGAAAAAGGCTTATGACAGAGTATTTAGGATGTCTGTGCTCACACGGTATTTAGCAGTCGGGCCCAAACACTTCGCACTCCAATTAGCCCCTTCGGAAACCAGAAGCTGTTTTGAAAAGCCCTACGCGAGGGAAGCGGGAAAGAAAGAGAACCAGAACCTTGTGTCCTGTGTTTCTGGTACCTGCTGCAACACTGCCCGAGAACACAAAGCCAATATGGCTCCAGCTCCATTTGGTTTATAATTGGGGTGCGTGTCAGGCCTGCGGAAAAATGTATTCCCACATTCCGTCTGGGAGAGCACAACATTTTCAATTATTAAAAATAAGCCATCCAGGCTGGTGATCAGTGAACTGCCTTCTTGTGCTGCCGTTGCTGCTTGTGCTACCTCTGTCTCTCCAGCTCAGTGAGCTGGCCTTCCTGGCCGCCGTGATGAAAGACAGTGGAGACCATCCACACTCCCCCACATTAAGGCCACACGGCTTTTTGATGTTACAGATGTGGCCCTTCTTGGAAAGGCCCTGGGGGAGGGGGGTGGACTCATTAACACTCCCACATCGGGGTTCGGTGCGAGGGTGGGGGGGAAGGGGCTCTGTCCACGTCCTATGAGCGCTTCTCCTCCAGCTGTCACACCGGTGGACTTTCATTCAGAATCACGGCCGCCTTCCGCTCAATCCCGTTCCTGGTACCCGACCTCCCGTTCTGCGTGTGGACCGGGCGGACTGGAGCCGGCTCCTTCCCCCTGCTCGGACCCGGCAGAGGCTGACTGCCTCTGCCACACCGGATGGGATGCACTGTAAACCTGTCTGGGGAACGCTTTACCTACAACAACATTTAATGTTTCACCCCCCACCTCCTCAGACCCTCTCCTGTTTTGTACAGCTGCATGTTCTGAGGGTCCATATCTCCCTGCACCCGCACACGGAAAGGCACGCCTCGTTTATTTCCGCCAAACAAGAGAGAACGAGGGAGGGAGAGAGAGACAGAGAGAGAGGGAGAGAGAGACAGAGAGAGAGAGGGAAGGAGAGAGGGGGAGGGAGGGAAAGAGAGAAACAAGCAAGCTTTGAATTATTTATTCCACACAGGCACGCACGCACACTCCCGTGGCTCCTTCCACTCCCCTCCCTGCCCCTCAGCTCTTGTCCCTTACTAATCAACACATAATGGCTCATGCCATTAGAAAGGCTGAAGTCAGAGCGAGGCGGAGGAGTGATTATTGGGCTGCCGTCTGAGAGGACTGGGTAGGCACACGGGGTGCACACCCACCACCCCCCCCAGAGTGCTTCCCTCCGCTCAATCACGGACAACAGATACTGTCACAACGGGGTGGCGTGGTGAGGAGGAGAGATGGAGAGAGGGGGATGAATTTGGCAGGCAGGCGCTGAGGCAGATGGACTCAAACGGCATGCTAATGGCTGCACAACCACCCCTCCCTTGCGCACACACACACCCCATACTGACAACTATGTTTTCACATCCAGCAGTGAAGGCTGTGTTTGCTTATCAGAGACAGGCTGTTAGATGATCGGTCCATCCAAACTCTTTAGCTGTGTCACACTATGCTCGGAAATACAGCTGTGGAATATGAAGGGGCCAAGGTCTTCATTTAAATGCGCTGTGAGACCCAGACTCCCATATTGAGGTCTCCGGCCATTCTAAAGGCCGCCTAAGTGACATCACAGTGGCATCACAGTCACTAACAGGCCAGTCCAACCAGAAACGCAATGATTGAAGGATGAAAGATTCTTCAACCAGTCACATACACCCATCGTTCTGCTTTGACGTGAATGTAGCCTCGGGTACAATTACGGTAGCCGGTCTGAAAGCACTATTAAATTCGGCCACGGCCGCTCAGCATAGACAGTGCTTAATGGTGCTCCTCAGGGGGCAGGAGGTTGGAGATTGAAAGCCATCAGAGCTGTCATAATGACACCCCAAGAAGACGATGTCCTGCCGTTGTCTGGCCTCATTGTCAAACTAAAAAAATAAAAAATTGCCTGTCATTTTAGGGACTCAGTTCACTGCTTGCTTGGGATAAAGTTTGCAGCAGTTTCCCAAGACCAGGGCAAAGCCTGGGGCCCCAGCAGTTGATGCGTTGACATTATTGGCAGCTTTTCGGATCTTTCTCACACGCAGGTGGGCCTAGGCACCCTCCCTCCGGAGGTTCATTTGACTGACAGGCAAAGGCTGAGACAAGATGAAGGATCTTTCGGGGGGTTGAAATGAAATATGATAGAGCTACACTTATCACAGTGGGGGTGAGAACTTTGGCCTGTGTGGCAAAACTATACACCCCTGTGGATATGTCCTTCATTTCATAAGCACATGAATAAAACATAGCTTCACTTTATGTATAGGAAAGCCATATTTTTAACTCTTTTTTTTAATAAATGTTAAAGACAGTGTCAAAGCATCCTATTAAAATGTAATTACCACAGGGATGCTGAATTTCTGACTGTTATTCACTCAGCGAAACCATTCTGGCGGAGACAGAATCATTCATCTTTTGGATGAAAAATCTGTTTTGGAAACAAAGAAGTCTAATATCACACATAGTCACACAGTGAGGTGAATAGTGTTGGCAGGGTTTTGCGCAAATATCTAGTGCCAGTCTTGTGTTTTCAGTAAAACCTGAGCAAAGTTGACCTGTCTCCAACGAACAACGTGTATCAATCAATAAATTATTTCACCAAATTCAACTATGCCTTATTAAAAATAAGGGCACACTTTCACTGTATTTCCAGACCTGAATAGGATGTCTGACTAACTAAATAAATAAATAAATAAATAAATGTTAAAAAAAAAACTCTTTCAGGTCCATGCTATTTCCAGAGCTGGGTTCTCGTGTGTTTTGTTGTGTCTGTCAGATAGGCAAGGGCAGGTTCCCTGAGAAGGTGAGATTTTGCCCCTTGGTTGTGAAGGAACCAATCAGGAGTCTCCCCCTGAGAAGTGGGCTGAAATGATGGCTGTCCTGGCCAGGCTGTGGTGGTGTTCTGAGGCTCGTTAGCAGGCCAGCGCGAAGAACCTTTCATCCCGCCTACATCCGCCTGTAGCCACTGTGGATAAAATCAGCACTCCAGACCCCAATGCGTTAAAAAAAAGGGCACTCATCACCGCCAACAGAGTGCGTCGCAGTCCCCAAGCGCGCTCCAGAGTACCATCTCCCTGACGCGCCCCATCACCTGATTAATTAACGTCATGGCAACTGTCGAGGAGGGCGACCCCCCATTCCCCCAACCCCCTAGTAAAAAAGCTTGCCCCCCCCACCACAAACACCTGTGGCGAGAGTTGTTTTCCGAAACCTCACGGGAGGAATTTGAAATTGATTTTTCACCGCAGGACTGGCACACAACCGCTGGAAAAAAACTCTGAACACGTGTGCGCACTTCTCCACACTCCTCTCGGAAAGGGAGGAAGGGGGAGGACAGAGGAAGAAAAAGGAACTCCCTGAACAAAAGGAAGGCCTGGCTGCATGCGCAAGGCCCCTCCTTGGAACATTTTAAAGTCATGAATTCATATTTTGCACTTACATAAACGAGGCCTTGGTTGAGCTTTAATAGAGAAAATGGTGGAAGACATTCAGAATGCTGAAAACTTAAATTGAATGGTACAAGAGTCACTCAAAATATTAGGTGTCCTTCATTTAACAAAATCCCATGCAAAGCTCAATGGTGCCAGGCTCAAAGATATTCCAAAGAGGAACAACTCACAGTCAAGGGCATCGAACAGAGCACTGCGGGGAGAGGACAGCAGCACCTTAGCCAGGGCCGCTGTACTGGCGGACACACAAAAAGCAATAACATCACCAGAGAAAAATACATCCCAACATCATTTGGAATTCATTTTTCATTGCAGTACTATTGTTGTTGTATTAACTCATTAATAGAGGACACAAAGGCATGAAGTTGAGCAGCATTGTTATTTAGCTTGATGCAGCTGTATCATATGTGTATCATAATGGTAAAGATGCTCTTGTCCTTCTCTTTGGTGACTACTCATGATAATGAAGTACTGATATAAGAATACAAAGTGAAAAGAACACTGGCATTGTCAGTGGATTACAAATGTTACTATTAAATTGCATATTGTTATATTGTGCCTGAATAGAGATCACATCATGTTTTAGTGGGTACATTTGAATACATTTATTGTTTGTACATGACACATGTTTTGCATTCTTAATGCAACTGTAGCCATACAGAGGTAAGGAAGTGCTTATATGTTTAGCAGCGAGGTGTGCGCCTTTTTTTCCCAGTTTTCTCTTGTTTAAACAGTCTAGATACAAATATAAGACAGCCTGCAACCTTTATCAATCATCCCTGATAAAATACAAATTGGAATTGTTGTCATATAGTGAAAGAACAGACCAACCAGCTTGTCCTTTTATGTGTGAAACTTTAATGACAGCAGTTAAACTTGGGTTTTTACCATAACTGCAGGGAGCAGGAACAGGCAGAATAAGGGCGCATTTTAAACTGCATTGTCAGTCACTTTGCCTTCTTTATTCAAATGGAACAATGCTCCAAATTGCCTCTGTTCAGCCTTAACTGCAGTACACTCTATCCCTTAAATTAGTATTACAGATTTGAGCCAGCAGTTTTGTGATTGCCAAATTCCTGAAAGCCACATGTTGCATTATAAACAGAAGCAAAGAAAGCCCTATTCCTTACTTGTCACTTAGCGCTTTAACTTTTTTTTGGAATGTTTGTTTTTTCAAATTCTAAATCAGTGTTCTAGAACTCCATTGCTTTTAATTACCAGCAGTGATTGTGACATCAACATTAGAATGTTAATTTAAAAGCACTCTAATCACTTTAATGTTTGGGTTTTACGCCTTAAAGCAGGGATCATCAAATCAAGGTCCTCAAGGGCCAAGAACTGCTGGTTTTCCAGCCTCAATTACCTGGGAGTCAGGTGTGAAGACAGTCTGGCCAAGCAGTAGCAGTAATTGTTCAGATAATTACCTGGGAGAAAAGAAAACCAGGGCTGGATTTGGATTTGAGGGCTAGATTTGATCATCCATGCCTTATAGCACAGGTGTCAAAATCCAGTCCTGGAGGGCCGTAGTGTCTGCTGGTTTTTGGTGTGTTCTGGTCATTCAAGTCATTGAATGGTTAAAGTATCCACATGCCTTGTTCTCAAGGCCTTAATTGGCCTTAATTGGCAGCTGATTGAAAGGAAACCACAAAAACCCGCAGACACTGCGGCCCCCTGGGGATTCAGTTTGACACCCCTGCCTTATAGGCTTAAAGGCTGAAGCAAATGTAGTTCAGGAATAAAGGCCTTTGTGTGGAACAGACCCAAAAATGAAGCCATTGGCTGTCACGCTGTCAGCCGCGGAGTCTGTGCAGTCTGGGAGGCGCTGTGCCACACCTCTCGATGTCTCTGAGGCTGCTGAGCGCGGAGCGGGAGACGGCGAGGGAGAGGAGAGAACACTCGTTCTTTCCGCATGGCCGTCTGTGGCGTGGGCGGCGCCGGGTGAAGAACTCCTCCTCGTTTGTCTGCCGGAGCCGGCCTAATCCCATCTCCCTCAGATCTCCCCCAGGCAGTGTCAGCCGGCAGCCTCACGCTGAGCCCCTCACCTGTCAGAGCCGCGGAGGTGAGACAGGGTTCATCTGCTGCGCCGGGGCTGCAGCACATCAAAGCAGCGCACAACGTATGCAGAGCTCCGGAAACTTCCGCAAGGCCTGCAAGGAATGTAAAGTGACTGCAAGTGCCACTTGCACGGCAGTTGGACTGAGAAACTTTAAAACAGGACAAAAAGTCGTGAAAGAAAGAAAAAATACATTTCTTACAGGGAGTTTGAGAGGCTAGTGCTGGAGTTTGACTGCAGTGTCACAGACGTAAAAATTTGAAGAATAGGGTCTAGCATACTGTTGACTGAGCTGTATTGTAACCTGTGAAGTGAGGAGAAATGGAAAAGCATTCGAAGTTGTGAGCTTGGGAAAAATGGGACACACATAAACAGCCTCTAATGTGGGTTGGGAGGGGGGGGGAGAGGGAGATAGAGATAGAGAGAGAAATGGAGAGAGGGTGCGAGAGAGAGAACAAGGGAGAGAGAGCAAGTGAGAGAGAGAGAGAGAGAGAGAGAGAGAGAGAAAGAGAGAGAGAGAGAGAGAGAGAAAGAGAGAGAAAGAGAGAGAGAGAGAGAGAGAGAGAGAGAGAGAGAGAGAGAGAGCAAGGGAGAGAGTACTCCAAATGAAATAATTGTTCTGGTGTGTTCTCCCTGGTTTTTATATGACATAAAACCATAAAATAGTGCCTTTTTTTTACTACCACAACACAAAATCGTACCAGTTACATCTCATAAAACCTTAAAATATGTCAGTGCAGTGATATCTTAAATCTGCTACTACTGTGCAGTGCTACATGACACAGAGTGCAGGGGCTGTGTTCTCCTGCTCCGGGGATCGGTACAAGCATTGTCAGCTCTTGCCGGCTTAATCCGATTACATCTCCTGTCTTTGTTCAGGATGAATATATCCTCAAACGATGGGATTTTCAGAGTTTGTTTCCATTCCACAAAGGAGCTGCTCTTTTAAAGGGACAGTACGCCACAATTTATGTCCTATGTCAGTAACCCTGATGTGGAATGTGAGCAAACAAAAACTACCATGTTGCCAATGACAAGCTCTAAACATCAGCAAAGACACGATAAAGCAGCTGTAGTTTTATAAGAGGCACAAAGCAAGACTTTAATCAACTGAAATAGCTGTAGCATTAATCTGATAGATGCTATGCCAGGCAGTTTGATAATATGGTATTGTGACATCTGATGTCAACTTATTATTTGACACACCACCCAGGTCCAAAGCAATATCACTGCAAAGAAGTTCTGTTGACATCTTTCTGGGTTTTTTAGCAACTTGCTATTCCTTTTTTCCTTTTCTTAACTGCACACCCACAGTCATTCAGTTTGTCCTGCATCAGTTCATGGCACTGTGAACCAAGTAACCTTGTGAGAGGTAAACCAGGAACACCTGTGCAGTAAACCAGGAACCTACCCATTCCCTCTTTATAGCTGCAGCACTGCTCCTGGAGACTCCTCACAGAGCCTGCAGGGAAGTCCATATTCCACCACAAACCTTCAACGGCCAGGGATGAGTTCTTCTCGGAGTTAGACATTATCTGGTCTCCCACTCATTTAAGTAAGGCTGGGATACTCTTCCAAGCTGCCTTGCAATCTGTGCACAGACCTTCTGTCTGTGTCACAGACTTAATCAAGAAGTGAGCATGGGTTTCCCCTAAAGAGCTACAGACCTACTGTCTGTTTCACAGACTTAGTCAAGAAGTGAGCATGCATTTCCTCTAAAAGTTTATAGACCTACTGTCTGTTTCACAGACTTAATCAGGAAGTGAGCATGCGTTTCCCCAAAAGGGGCTTGAACCATGCCCTGGTTAATACTACTCAGCACAGCAGCGTAATTCTGTGACTATATCCCAATGATGAATACAAATCTGCATTTAAGAATAAGAAAATGTATAGTAACTATACAAATTATTTATAAGTGACAGCACAAATTTCTTACAAGGGCATACAAGGTATGTTGCTTCAATACTAAGACAAATATTTACTGCTCTCCCTTCTGAAAGAGGAAATCTGGAGAAATTGGCTCATTAATCCTTCCATAAAGCCATTCACCCTTCTAACCTTGTTTAAACAACATTTATTTGTTTAGTTAATGTCTAATTAACTTAGGACATAGCCTTCATTTGCCCACAGTGTCGAAGACAAATAAATAAGGTACATCTGTGAAAAAGCAATAATGTTTTAACGTCAAGAAATGTGTTCTTTGGCTTGAATGTTTTCCGGCTGAAGTGGAGGGATGGGAAGAGAGGCTGGGAGCTCGATGGCTGAGATATGACATCATTTTCACACAGATTCATGTGACCTTTAAGATGAGAGGGTTTATAAAATACCACTCATATTAACCTGGAAAAAAAGATTACAAGTTCCTATTTAATCAGAATGTTCCAGAAGGCTGAAAAGGTTGTTTTTCATGTTTCTGTTCCTATTTCCGTTTTTCTTTTTTCACACCCGGCAGTCAAATTAATTTGAGAGTGTGAAGCAATCTGCTCTTCCCCGTTAATGTTCAAGTGACCATTAGGATAGCGCTCCCCGTCTCTTTTTAATGAACTGATCAAGTTAAATGAGTGGGAAACTCAGGGGTTCAAAAAGAGATATGAGATAGATTCTGTAGAGCAGAGCAGAGGTCTCAAATTGGGAAAAAAGGCTTTTTAAAAAGTCTAACAACCAGATGTATTTATAAGCATATAGAGCTGCAATGTTGAAAAGCTTGTGTTTTCAACATCTTCTTGAGCAATATTTAACCCTTCTATTATGTTCAGGGTCAATTTGACCCCATTCAGTTTCTTAAAAACCAGCTAACCTTTTTTTAAATTGATACTGTGTGCTTTTTAACATTTACTATTTTGGTGGGATTAAAAAGTAAACATGCAATCAATATAATGCTTTCTTTTCAGAAGACCAACAAGTGCATGTGTTGTATGGGCTTATTTTGACCTTCTGTAACTACATAAAATGTCAGAAAATAAACAACCATTTACATTTTTATCTCAGATTCTGGAGGCACGTTTCCATATAGGTGCCAAACTTTCACTTCCTGCACCTCAGGCTTTATAAAGGGGATGTTTCTCACAGATCTCTCATATTTCTGGATAAAAAGCTTGTTATTTGGAAGACAATAAGAAGGCTACGCGCAAAGTGTCAACATTTTTGTATTGCAATAATTTTGCCTTTATTTAAACTGTTGGGGACAATTTGACCACAAAAATAAAAGCGGTCATAAACTCTTAACATAATAGGATGGTTCATGTATTGTGCAGTCAGTTACCATACTGTCTTCATAACTCTTGCTAATATATGAGCCTGTACAAAGAGCAGGGCCTCCTTTATAAAATACGATTATGGACAAATTGCATTTGAAATAGTCACTTGTGCAGAAAAACATGATTAAGTCGTTATTTATAAAATCTCACTTTGACGTGAATATGATGGTGTTTACATAGGTGTATACATATTGGACTCATATGTACTCTGTTAGAGTTTAGTTAACACTGGACATTTTACTGTGCAGGCTCTGCAATCCCTGTACATGCCAGCAATTGTTCCGCCAACAATTGCAACCCCTGAAATGTAGCACGCTGTTCATAGTTCTTCTTTAAAGACTTGTAATGTCTTGGGAGATGAGTTACCTTTAACACAGTATGTCACAAAGGTATATTCATCCCATGAAGTAATTGCCCCTATTCACATCCCTGGATGTTTAATTTCTCAGTTTAACTACAACTTTCATTTTCCCTAATGTGCTACATGACACATAATTGCTTTAGAAAGGGGTTACTTTTTTAAATTGATTATGTTATAGACTCACTTGTGAAATTAAGTTGGTTCCTGCTTACAGAAAATGTTTGCACCTTGTCACTGAAACTAAATCAATGAGCCAAATGTGCTTCATGCTTTAGAAATAAATACAAGTAAAAATAAATTCTGGAAGGAAAAAACTTAAACACCTCTTTTCTACAAGTTAACAACAAGAGATTAGCCGTAACAAAAACCGTACAAGTGGCTGCCCTCTGTTGAGTTAGAAATCCCTATGGATGGTAGCTTGGATCAAGATATGTGCATGAACAACACATGGAGGATTTTTGAAGAAAGAAATTATTCAGTGGAATTAAACAACTGTTGTTATTGTTTGTGCCCAAGGCGTCCACTGTTGATGTGTTGGAAAACAGCTGCAAAAAGTATGTGATCCAAAGCTTGTTTGGCTTGGTGTTCTGTAACTGGGGACCTATGAGAATGTATCTGACTGTGATCATTGTGAACATCAGGTACCACAAAACAAGAAATTACAGCAACAAAAGCTTATTTTTGGTGTTAGAACCCTTTTTCTTTTTGTACTATTCCTAACGCCACCTAACCTGTTGACTAATGTGCCATATTTATATGTGCAATATTTTCAAAACCCATCAGGAGTTGTGTTATATTTCTTTATTTCATCAATCAGTTACCATTTTATATGAGCCATTCAAAGTAATCATGTGCTATAAAAATGCCAGCTTTTCAGATGTAAGTATAGTTTGTGGTTAGCATGCCAAACTTATTACATTAGATTATTGCCATTTGGCAGACGCTATTATCCAGAGTGACGTACAACAAAGTGCAAAGTGCATACCCATCACCAGGAACAAGTGCACTGAAAGACCCTAGAGGTAAGTACAATTTCAAGCGCTAAGAGTGCAACAAAGATAAGCACTCGGGCCTATTTGATTAATCTGACAATGGATTATATCTAAAACTGTTTTTATACAGTACAATGCAATAGAATGATATACACTTATGTAGGAACAATAAACAGCTTACATAGCCAAACAAAACTTACTTAAAATATCATCCTGGAGTTATTACACAAGTAGTGACACTATTGACGACTGAAAAACAACAACTACCAATCAGTTAAAGATTACAGGGGGGTAGAGAGGGGTGGGGAGAGGTGCGGCTTGAAGAGGTGTCTTCAGTCTCTGCTTGAAGGTGGTCAGACTCTGAAGTCTCTGCTGTTCTGACCTCCACGGGGAGGTCGTTCCACCACTGTGGAGCTGGAACAGACAGTATTCGTGACCGGGAGGTGGAAGTGCGGAGAGGGGGAGGCACCAGGAGTCCTGTGGTGGGTGAATGATGTCTGGCAGGCGTGTCGGGTCTGATGATCTTTTGGAGGTAAACTGGGGCTGACCCCTTAACTAGGAAAGCTTGCACCAATTATTATTAGAAATGTAGTAAACATTGAGATACCATTTTTTGTAGTATGCAACTCCAATTTTCATAAAACATGTTCTATTATACCACAGTCTTCTGGAATTAGTTTCAGTAAGTGATATACACTCACTGAGCACTTTATTAGGACCTATGCATTGCAATGCATAAAATCATGCAGATATGGATCAGGAGCTTCAGTTAATGTTCAGATCAACCATCAGAATGGGGAAAATGTTTTATCTAAGTGACCTTGACTGTGGAATGATTGTTGATGCCAGACAGGGTGGTTTGAGTATCTCAGAATCTGCAGATCTCCAAGGATTTTCATGCACAAAAGTCCCCAGAGTTTGCAGAGAATGGTGCGAAAAACAAAAAAACATCCGATGAGCAGCAGTTCTGCAGACAGAAAATGCCTTGTTAGTCAGAGGTGAATGGCCATACTGATCAAAGCTGACAGTAAGGTGACAGTAATGCATATAACCACACATTACAACAGTGGTAAACATCTCTGAACACACAACGCATCAAACCTCTAAGTGGCTAGGCTACAGCTCATTGAGTCTAAACTGTAATTAGTTGAAATATGAGGAAAATTGTGCTCAACCGGACTTTTTCTGCTTTATTGGACAGTACAGTGTAGTGAGACAGGAAGAATGGACAGTCAGAGAGAGGGAAAGACAGAGGTCTCCCAGCCCAATTCCAGCTCCCGATGTTGCTGCTCACAGTGAGCATGTGGACAGTGCTCTACAGGCGACACCACCTGGCACCCCAGGGCCACGGCGTTTGACACACAAATTCATTACAAACCGCATTGCATTACATTACATCGTCCGGTCAGGTACACAAACTGGACCTGAACAAATAATTCCAAAACTGAAAATTGGACGTCTGGCAACCCTGCTCAGCGCAGGGGAAACCCTGCCTGGCCATTCCCCCTCAGCCCCGGGACAGCGCCAAAAAGCAATACGCTGCTTTTCCAGCCTGTCTGCACCCATCTCACCGTTCTGTGGAAACACTGTCAGCTTCTTTCACGCCGCTATTTTTCTCCCGGGCCCCGCAAGCCGTGCGGTGAGAGGGAAAAAAATCACCTGCGCCCATTTCCGTAAAACGCCTATAACTCACCGCCATAGATTATGACAGCACAATCTTCTGTTCAGCGGCATGAAAAATAACAAGCCTTTATTGGATTCGCATATTGAGGGAAAGGAGCAAAGGAATAGCAGCTGGGGCGGGGAGAAACGTTGAAAGTCAAGGACGAGCGAGTCTCGCCTTTGACAAAATTAAAGTCGGAAGTCGAGGAGGATGTGATAATGGGGTGGAATTAGAGGAAACGCGGAATCAAAAGAAAGAGTCTGTGAGAGAGAGTGGTTATTCTGGAAGACGAGCGGACCTCATTAAATCTTATCTCACACTGCAGAGAAAGAAGGCAAAGAGGTTAATGGCGGTTAATATTTGGGTGGGATTAGCTTCTGGGGAGAGAGGCCTAAACAGAGATAGTGAAATGGTGGCATCACCATGTCTACAGCAGCTACGTGCAGTGCAGAAGATTTGCTGGGAGACGGCTGAGTCAAATTCATATTTCTACAGAAGTCCGAGCTCCTCATCTTGCTGGAATCAGGCTTGAGTCACGTGACAGTTACAGCAGCTCCACGTACCTGCAGCCCGGCTGCCAGAGTACCGTCCCATTTTCAGCCCTCTGTTGATATGATTTGTTGCTAATTTCTTTCTGACTATCTTAAATAGGCCTGTCACACATACGCAGTTTAATTAATATTTACACATTCCGTGTTCAAGCTGTTTACTAATCAACTTTGGGGCTGGTGACAAATCTGCAGACTTTTTCTGCTGTTGTTGCTGTTTGTGAAATTGCACTTCAACCAAATTTTTAAAGTGAGATTTTCCCCAGTAATAGTGCTGCTTCCTCCCAGTCTAGAATATTTCATTGTGCTTCAGAAATACCCTGAGCCACTGACAGTTATGTGGTGCTGCAGCTAAAGTATGAGGACTCCGCCAGTACAGAAAGACTACCACTAACTTGAGAGAAAGAAAAGGAGTGAGTCTTCCAAGTAAACTTCCCTGCTCTGACCTAAACAATCTAAAAAAGGGGCTCAAACAAAAAGACAACCTGCCTGACCATCTGCCATTAAAAAAAAAAAACTAAAGAGTGAATATATCTCCCACAATGCAGTGGCTTCCAGCTACATTCTTTGGCCAGGTATAAAAACAGCACATAATTGACCAATTGGCTGCACCTGCAGGAGCCAGCCACAGTCATGCAGGGACAGGGCACAGGGGAATGTAACGGCCCCACCTATAAGACAAAATAAAGACAAAAACAATAAGCTACAGTCTTTTTTCATGAAACAGACATGATTAAAATTGTTACCACTACAAAACAAAAATGACTCCGGTGGCATTTGGCTAAGTAAGCAAGGTCAAATACGTGGACACAGAGTCTGCGCACGCTGCAGGGATGTATTCAGCCCCCATTTGCCCAACTCTACCCCCCCCCCCCCCCCCCATGGGGAAACACCAAGGACCAGAACAGCAGCACATCATTGCCATAGGGCTGTTTGCACCATTTAAGTAGGATAAGATTCACACAAAACTTTTGAGGGTAAATTTGGCCAGTTTAGATGATTTTAAGAGAAAGAAAAAACACTGCTATCACTCACAATATTGTTGACAGATTGCGGCTTTATTCAAACAAAATAATTTCATCATAGTCACACAAAATGTTGTAGTTTATAAAATAAAATGCAGTCACTTTTTGACACTGGCCAGTTAGCTCTAAAAAAAGCAATCCCCAACCTGTGTACTGCTCATTCATAGGCAATTTATTCTTGCCAATCTTAATGCGTTTATATGTCCAACGGGTAATCCTTATTCAGCTGTAATTCATTTTAGCTCTTTGTCAATAAAATGTTCCGCTGAAGCCAAGATTGGTATCCCCTTGATTATGCAGTTGTAAAAAAGAACAACAGCTAATAACAACAGCCAATATAGCCGAGGCAAGGAAACTTTGTGTAGCAGTAATGTCTCGTCCCTTATAATGGCTTTATGTGTCCCAAGGCTGCCCTGCACTGCGCGGCCTTCGCGGTAAGCGTCTTCTGCTGTTGGCGGGAGGCGGGTGGCAGAAGAGAAGGACAGAGTGGCTCTTCCTCTTCACACAATATGACAGGCCTGGCATTATCGCCGGACCTTATCGGGCTCTGGCCGGATGGCGCTAAACAGAACTGTCTCTCTGTCACTCTCTATCGCTGTCACCACCGTCAGTCTGTGACCAGAGAGCCAGCCGGTAACCAGACGCCCCCCCACACACACACACCATTCCCCCCACACCATAACCCGCGTGTCCCTGGACCCTTGCCCCCATCAATTTTCGCCGCCGTCCACCTCCTGACAGACATCTGCCCCCCCCCCCACTCCCCCCACTCCCACTCCCCCCCCCCCCCCCCCCATCACCCTCCTGCTTCCCCCACTCATCTCATTCCGCTACAGGAAGCCTGATGGTCCACTGGTCAGAGACTCACACAGCGGAACAATCCGGTCCCCACCCACACACACGCACACACACACACGCTCACACACACGCACACACACATGCGCACACATGCACACACACACATGAACGCACACACACACCACACACACGCACGCACACACACATGTACGTACACACACACACACGAACGCACTCACGCACACACACACACACCACACGCACGGACACACATGCACACACACACACACACTAACGCACTCACGCACACACACACACACACACACATGCACGCACACACACATGCGCGCACGCGCACACACACACACACACACACACACACAAGCCTGTCTTCTGGCTATTGCTGTTGTCAGTTGGTGTTGCAGTCATTGTCAATTACCAAAGACATGAGTCACAGCACAGCTCCTGAGGCTTTCTCTGTATTGGTGCAGCGAGTGAAATTCAGTTTGTTTAAAGGCTTTCTTTTTCTTTTCCAAAAAACAAAACCAAGAGAGAAGTCTTAGCTTCACATAAAACTAGGATAAAAAGGTCAAAATCTGGTGTCCGCCAGGAAGCTAAACACTGCTGATCTTAATGTGTTCATGGTACAGATCTTTCAGAGTTTTTATTGACAGCATGCAGTAAGTGCTCCCCTTATGTTTTTATGTCACAGCTGCTCCAAAAATAAAAATGCATTTTCAGAGAACAACCCTGGGGGTGATTTAACTTTAACATTCACGGGAGCGGTAATGTGCTGATCTTGCCTGTACGGGGAGAGCTGTGAGCAGACCTCATCCACAGGCCCCTACCCCGTGACTCACCCTCTCCGATGGGACCAAGTAAAACACTTGTGCCAGTTCCAGCCCCACGGGCCCATCCGTCACCCGCAAGTCCGCTGGTCTGCGCTCACGCTCCATCCGTCTCCTCTCCCTGCCCCTCCTCTGTCATCCCTCGTTCCTTTGCTCCTCTGACTTTAAACGTCTCGGTAGCGGTCTTCAATCAGCCCCCGGACAGCCTGCCCGCCCGCTTTTACCATCCGGCTGTAACCGCCAAGCAGTAAATAACACCGCCGCATCGCTGCCGCCGGCCGTAGGATCAGAACCAGAACGTGTGGCGCTTAATATTACACACCTCACTCACAAAGCTTTCCTTGCCTTCTGCCGAGCTTAATTTCATCAGCGTCAAAGCCTTTGAATCCAGGCCAAAGGGGCCACAGGTACAATGTGCTGGAAATCTAAATGAATGTTTTATATTAAGACAACCATTTTCTTCTCAGGAAAAAACCCTTCTCTGTGAGATCAGGATAATCCAATTCATTGCATTAAAAGCCATGGAAGTTTTCTCTCACATATGATAAGAGCTTTTGATTAATTCTCTGGGTATTTCTGACAGGCAGTTTGATAAACAGCCACTTACCTATGGGCAACTAGAGGAATGAACTGAATAAATTGAAAGCGGGAGTAAGCAGCGGGGCCTGAGCCGAGCAATAAGAATGCACAACTTTTCAGATGGATGGCCGTAAAACAAGTGTTTTTAATTATCCCCGTTTCACGGGAGTGCGCTAGTAAATGTGCTCTATTCACTGATTGATCGCTCTACATACAGTGCCGCCGGGAATTGTGGGAGAAAAGCGCCTCTTTTCTTTAGGGTGATATGTGAATCCCCGGCTTGCTTGTGAAGGGCTGGCGTATTTTCCCTGCTTTAGAGCGTCATGTGCTGTTCTTATTGCCCCTGACAATCACAGCTTCTTCATCATCTAACGAGCCATCGTGAAAATTGGACACAGCTTTATCATAACAAACAGCAAATGAGACTTGGAGGATATCCATTCAGACAGCTGAGAATGGGTCATATTATTTGTGGACTGGCACTCTTCGATTGCAATTGAGGAGCACTGCAGTGGTTAAAATGTGTGTGTGCATGTGTGTGCATGCTTATGTGTATGTGTGTGAGAGAGGATGAAAGAATGAGTTCAATTAACACAGCAAAACACTGTAAATCAACCCTGACAGTGTCCATCTCATACAAGTTGGACTCCTATGAGTTCGGTTCAGTCTTAAATTGATACTGAGCATTTGGCTGTGAAGCTGGGGTCACTGTGAGTTAGTGTGGAAACCCAAGCAATAGGGCTGAAAAGAGCGACTAGGGAACAACGGAAAGCAATTTTGATCAATCGTTCATGCCTGATATTTTGTTCATCTCCCCCCTAGTGGCCCCGTAAGTGCATTTCTGAAAGGAGGTGAGAAATATGATTCAATAAGCAGTGATTGTCATGCTTGCAGTCCACCGAATGACCTAGCGAAAACCTTGCTTGGACTGAGCCTACATCAGGGCTAAAATACACTATGACTGTGGTTTTCATATACTCTTTGTGTTTATGGTTACTGCAAGAAATTAGAGTAATATTAGATAAAGGAATTCTTCCAAATAAATAACAACAATCTGAGCGCTTACCTAATCCACTGAAGTAAAATATTATTAAATACACTATCGCTCAAAACCAAACGTACACACCCCCACACACACAGTGTTCCCCACACACACAGTGTTCATCTCTAATACTGTACAGAGCACCTGTTCTATCTAAGATACACGCAGCCTTGGTTTGCGGTGTTGGTCCTGCTGTAATCCGCCCCTGACGGTGTTTGTGCATGTCAATCCACTTGACTTTTCCCCCTCCTGGGGCATGAGCAGGGCCTGGCGCGGGTAAATGTGATTACAGCAAGCCCACCACCGCTGACAAGTCCGCAGGCCCTAAATCTTCCGCCAGACAACCCTTCACCTCGCACCAGGCCGTAAATCCTCCAATTAAATCACACAAATTGGAGAGGGGGGCAGAGGGAGCGGCCGCAGGTTCTCGGCGAGTGAAATATAAGGAGCGGCGTTTTGACAGGACTGCTCGGCTCGCGGAAAGCCCGCCGGCCGCGCCTCATCCGTCAAGGGAAGGGCCGGGCCCAAGGCTAAAGGCGCAGTTTGTTTTAGGAGTTTTCACCGGGCTGCGCTCGTGTCGGTGCGAGGCGGCGAGCTGGGTTTGTGTAGAGGAGGCAGGAGAACGAAGCGCACGGTTTGATTTGATGACAGCGCCTCCGTCCGCAGCGCTCGACGTACGCTCCCTGTCACGAGCACGGTCCGCAGGTGAGCTGCCATCCCGAACATCAGCAGCTCAAACAGAGCCGGCCGTGGACTGGGCCCGGAGCCTCTGATGAGCTCAGGATGGGGAAGATTGCTTATTGCAAAGAGAACAGGGGCTCCAATTTCACATTCCGTCTGTTTTCCCATGATGCACCATGCACCGATGAGAGACCTTCATGCAAAGTGGTAAATAAGAGGGACAGTGGATGGAGGTGAACCAAGAAATGCAGATGGGTTGGGGAAGTAATCATCTTTCTGCTAACCATTTCAAGAGTAGGTTTTTTGAAATACTTGTTTTACTGTTCTTGAACCCCATTGCTTTCATTCAGCATTAGTGATTGCTACATTGGAACATCTATGATTTCACACCTTTAAGGGTTAATGTCAGTATTAGTCCAGGCTTTCCTGTTGTTCATTGCTGCCCTGCAGTTCCAATCCACCCTGACCCACCTCACCTCTGGGTCGCAAACAGAAACATCCAACTGGCGAGTCTAGTGATAATCAGGTTTTCTCTGGAAATCTGTAATCCATGGCAATCTCTTTCAACACAGCAGCGATAGTGGCCTGACCACAGCTTTCCCACCAGTCCTGGCCTCCTTCGTTATTACCAAGGGGGTCCTGAACCAACCAACCAACCGGAGCTAAACTCAACAGAGGACCCAAGCAATCATCTGGAGCTGGCAGCATGTCACGTTAATTAGCCCTGGAAATGACTTTGGTTTAAATAAATGAAGTGCTGTGCTGTTGCATTGCTGAACTGTAAAGGGGGGTGGGGAATGCATACCAGGTGAAACTTGAAAATAGTTGGCCAAATTCTGCAAATAAGTCTCTGCAGTTGAAATAAATCAATACATGAATGGTTGTGGCTGAAAAAAATTATAAAGCACCCGCGTCATCCCAGTAGTTGTGGGCGCCTTACTGGAAATGCCCGCGTTTCTCGCATCTGGAATCCTGGGCCGAGAAGAAAACAACTGTAAGAAGTGGCGTCTTCAGAAATGAAAGTGTGAAAAGAAATAAAAGAGGCAGTAAGTAGAATGAAAAGGCCGATAGCAAGCAAGCCAGGCAGCAGCTGTGATATACAAAATAAAATGAAAAATAGCAGAAGTGCTACCCGATCAGCACTAACCAGGTTGTGGCTTCTTTTCAACACAAGCCCACCTCGGCAGAGTAAACACTGCTCTCTGAGAGGACGCACAAAGCACCGTATCTCTCCCTCATTACAGATTGCGCAAACACCTCGGTCCTTTTTGCCGTCTTTCAAAGAAGCGAACGTATCTCGTAAACAAGTCTTCCCTCGGAAGTCTCTGGTGCCTTATCAGACTTAAAAAGCAGGTGTCGCTGTCAATTGAAGGCTTTAAGAGCGCGCAGAGAGGAGACAAATGTGACCGCCCTTGTTGATTTAAAGGCTCCCGAATGCACTTTATTCACTCGGTCTCCACACTTGTTTGCAGGCCTCCACTGACGTGTGTCCGGCCCCGCTTGAGGAAAAACGAAGGCTTTAAAAACCTTGAGCCTTTGTTTGACTGGACCTGAAAGCCCAGCCGAGAATTAATGATAAGGCTCAGTCAGTGTCGCACACCGACATCTATCCATCCCCAAGACTTTAAATATAGAAAAGAGGGCTGGGGTGCAGCAAAGATCGGTTCTTTTACACCGGCTCTGAGTTAAAGGAATGCAGCTGCAATAAACATCCTTGACTGTTGTCATAGCAAGTGAGACGTGAAGCTGCATGTCCTCGGCTTTAGCTGTAGTAGGCCTGATCTCCTGTGGGTCTAGTGTGTATGACAATGGGCTTCCATACACTTTGAAATTAGACCATTATCATTATTGTTATTATTGTGAGGCCTAATTTTGAATGATGCTTTGAGTGCTCTTGGTCTTGTGTGACACAAGAATTGAACCTCATTTTCTTCATATCGCTGTAATTATGACAACAACAGAAATAATGGGAGTGGTTGGTTTGTCAGAACAGCCCAAAGTGTAGCAGACCCACTGCTGGAGAACTCAGGTCAGGTCAGCAGATCTTCCAGATCTCATTAAACTACAACCACACTCAAGGTTTAGAGCTACTCAGCCAATTCAGCAGAGGCACCGACACGCTTAATCACATGCATGGCTGCCTCAGAGTGAGGGTGAAATAGTAATGAGGGTGTAAATGAGATGCCATTGTCCTGTTTCTGGTATTGTACACCATTTTGGACCTTTACCTTTGGTATCCATGTTTTTGCCCTGGGCTTTATGATTATTCACTGCTATGTTAACTATGACCCCGTGAAGAGCTGCATTGAGCTTTGGCTAGGTCTCCGTGGAAACAGCAGTCCTTCCTGGCCAGCACTGTACGCCTGCTTGTGCTCGGGGCACATGAGAGGGGTAAGACAGGAGAGGGGTAAGGAGTGAGAGGGGTAAGACAGGAGAGAGGTAAGGCATAACGCACACACACACAGGCGCACACACATGCACCCACACACACACACGCGCACGCGCACGCGCACGCGCACGCGCACGCGCACACGCACACGTACACGTACATGCACACACACACATGCACACACACACTCGCACACATGCACACAGACGCGCATGCACACACGCACGCACACACACACACACATACACACACATTATCAGAAATGCTGCAGTAATAGCTTGCCATGCAGCAATAGCATGTCCTCAGAAAGAGTGAGGCTCTATTATCTCTGCGTTGTTGACGACCTATCGTCTACTGCGTCCAAGTTAAACATGCACTGGCTGACCATGGTCATTGTTGGGAGTAGCTGCCTTACCTTAGAAGAAGGATGTTCCAGATGTACTGTTTTTGATACGGATTTCGGTACACCCAAAAATAGGTTCCAACATTACATTATTGGCATTTGGCATTGGCAACATTTGGCATTGGCAACATACACCACCCACACCACACACACCACACACACACACACACACACCCTCCCAATCACCTATGTGCAAATTTCTCCAGTATGCCCACAACTGGCACCACTGTTGTCCAGATGTCGTAATCTCTTAATCAGAGACCGTTGACTAAGCATGAAAATATAACCAACTTTAAATAAACATGGCTTTTCTTTGTGCCTTTCCTTCAAAATGAACCTTCACTTGGAGGAGGGATGCCAGCAGGCAGTAATAGCTCGGAGTCACAGTTACTGTCGACCATATATTTTGAGACACATTTTGATGAATGTTGAGGCTGGAACGCTCAGGGAAGTACAAAATAAAACAGACTCCAGAGCCAGTCCTCTCCACAGCACACTGGCTCCGCCGCACACTAAATCCATTATGACAGAGGCAACCGTAACAAATTACTCCTGGGAGGTTGCATGGTGGCAGTAAGTGCAAAAGTAGTCCGGTTGATCCGTGACCTATTCAGACACCAGGTAAAAGGCATGGGGTGTGAACACAAGTGGCTTAGATAATAGGCCATGTGTGTGTTGCTAATGAACTATAGCCCAGGATTTAGCAGAGAGATGACAAAACTCAAATAGAGACAAGAGTGTGGCAAAGCTACTGCAAGCCAATTCATCACAAGATAAATATTACTACAGCAATGGTTTTCAGAATATGGAAGGACAATAGAAAGACAGTTGTGCTCTTGAGTATTGTTGAATTGTTCATTAAAACATATGGAGTGGTCCAACTGCAAATTTGCTAAAGTGTGATTCTGAGAATAAAGAGCCATTTTATTTCCAAAACAAAACTTTTCTTACCACCATTTTTCACCTTACTGAGAAAAGTTTTTTATTTCTGTCGTTGTTTGTATGGCACATTTACTGGGTTCATTTTTCTATTCTCCACAGGAGCCTGAGGACCTGTGATTGACACTGAAGCATTAATCACAAATATGAGGGTTACCTTACCCACAAAGCAGCGTGATTCAGACAACCTACCATGCACTAATTTGTTATGCCAACAAGACCCTCTGTGGCATCCATAGGCAAGGTAATTAACCAGGTAATCTAATCAGAATGCGCAAGCAATTAGTGTGAAATTTAAATGAAGCCCACTTAAGACAACTGCTTAAAGCAGCTCTGTACGTTACTTAATGAAATTTCCAGTAATGACGTACACACTGATTCCCTGCTGCCTTAAAATGTACCCAAAGTATAAAACAGCGAATAAAATTCAGCCATTTGTTATTGAGACAAAGGAAAGCATCTGACTCAGAGATCCGTTTGTTCTGTCCCTGGGGTTTCTCCTGGATATCAGAACTTTCCTGCTCTCAAAATCCCACAGGGATTCAGCAAAGCCTCTTGGTCCACTGCATCACTCAGCTAAAAGAAACAGCCACTGTGGAGAGTGCCACTGGCTCCAGTCGAGTCAAACATCTCCCTGTTTGTTAGGCCCAAACTAAGTTTCCAAATGATCTCCCCCACCCCACCATGTCCTCTATGTGTGTTCTTTCTGTAATCGGGCAAACAGATTGTTAGCAGAGCAGCCCTCTTAATTAGATTTGTGTTACCAGTAATTGGTTGGTCAGAACCACTGTTCTGACCAAGTATATAATGGATGAAATGGACAGTATCCACACAGTAGATTACACCATAAATAATTCTTGGGGATTTGTCAACAAGGACAAGTGTTGGAGGACTGGGAAGACCAAAACCATAGAACAAGCTGCATCAAAGTACTATGTACCATAGAGTGCCAGTTGTGGCCTCAATCAATTTCGGGCAAATTTACACTTTTCGGTGAAAAATGATCACCTCATTGGAAACTGTGGCCTTCGGGTTGTTGATCATAACCGCTCTAGCGTCACGGCAGTTCGTCCGTTCACTGCGAAACCATTATTGAGTCCACACGGTACACGCTGGTGTGTATTAATTGCCTCCTCTAACAAGCGCTCTCTCGCATGAGGCCTGCCTGTGCATTAATTTTCATGGAGGGAAACAGCCCGTATGATTTACTGCGTTTCATTTTTGCAACATCGATATTTAATCAGCGGCCCGGACCACCTGCTCGGCTGGCCAGAGGGAGGCTTTTGATTTCCACACAAGGTGATACAGCGATTGATGGCCGCAGCCCCGGTAATCCATTGCCCTGTCAGAAAAATACTGCTCCTCAGTAGTCTTCAGAGTCTATTTGTTTCCTCAGCATCCCGTCAAATGAAAAAAGTTAGCAGGGGCGAGGTTACATTTGCAGGAGCACAGAATGAGTAGAACAGAAAGATAAGATGATGACAGGTGACAATAAATGCTGTGAAGTTCAACTCCACATTAGATACCTGTGTGGATCTCACATCTGAAGTAGTGACAGTGCAAATGAACTATTTTCAGATGGTAGTGTAATTAAGTGACACATTCCACCGAGCTGCATGTAAACTCTAGCCCAAGTTTCACTTCAAAACGAAGTATCTTCACGCAATGTCACAAAACCTGATCCCACTATAATTTTTCTTGGGATTGTACTGAAATTTAAATGCTTTTCTTTCTTTGATGCTGTGATCAGGGGGCGTATTTCATGAAGCTGGATTATTGAGTTAGCTGGATAACTGCTGGATAGCAAAACCCGGAACAGCTCTTTTTAACTCAGTCCAGATTTGGGAGGGTTCCGGGATTTACCAGGTTCTGGGTGAAATAACCCCCCGTCGTCCACCCATCTCTGCTTCGCCACGGTAGATTGAGATGAGCACAGGCCACAGCAGAACAGACACCCACCCTCGCCATTCCAGGCACGCAGCGTTGATTCCACAGCGCAGTCTCCGGGCTACATTACTACGCCCTGTCCATTGCTCTCCCTTCATTTTTTTCTCCTCTGGCTTTCTGGATATCTTCCAAAAAGAGGCAGTAATACGTTCATCCCGGTCAGAGAGCCGTCCTCTGGCCTGTAGGCATTGAGCAACAGCAGTGAATCAGGGACTCGGAGTCCCGTGTGCCAAGTCACACAGTGTGTCAGGCTGATATGACCTGCGGCCTGACTCCACTGCACTGCCGTTAATAACAATGAAGGCCCGGCTGGATTAAGTAGTCTCATTATAAGTTTCAGAGCACCCTCGACATACCCACACATTTATATTTGCATACAGCAATCTAGAGCAGATTACATAGTCTTTTTAAACTTTTTTTTTTTTTGGCGAAGAAATTCATGTTAAATACTTTGCTCAAGGGTACGACAGCAGAATCACAGGTGAGAATCAAACTCTCAGCCTTTCAGGGGCAAGCCCAGTCCTCTAACTGTCATACGTCCATCTATACTCGAGGGAGGAGGAGGACATGACACCCATCCGTTAGCACCAGCATCTTTCAAGCGTCACTTTGAAGCCATGTCAATCACAGAGGTGGCAGATGGGGAGAGGTGGATCCACAGATTGATCATTTATACATTGCGCATTCTGAAAAAAATGCTTCCAGAAAGGACATTCCATGCTCAGGAATCCTTCGAGAGCCACCTAGCTCTGAGCTCGGAGCTCCTTCAGGAACATTTAACAGGGTGGAATGTCCTTAAAGATGGCCGACCTCGGACCATATCTGGGTAAGTCAAGGACAGATGAGATAAGCGATTGGAATGAGCTCTCTTTCTCCTTCTCTAACTGACAACAAGTAGCACGTGGATCCACAGCACAGTGAGTTTCATATATTATCCTGTTTTCCTTTGGTAAAGCACTACATTTGCCATTGGCTGTTGTGTACCTGTGCTCTGAATATCTGACCTGGTACATGCAAATCAGCGCTCTAGGCTGAAGAATCGGCCGCAGCCGTGAGGAAGCTTCGCCGCCGATGCAAAGGTCACTCCGCAAACACAGCTGCCAGGTTTTCGCTGTCTCCTCCCTCCTCGTTCAGGGGGGCTCAGGTATATGAGGCTGAGCGTGGGGAGTCTCTGCAGGGCCGGGACCTTTAAAAGTGTGTTTGCTTGATTTATGTTTTAAAAGGGAGCGCAGCAGTGCTGTTCGTCTCTCCGCTCTGAGGAGAAGCTGCTCTCGCTGTTGTGTTGCAGCGAATCTCGCTTTGGGGCGAAGGCGCTGTTTGCTCTGCGACCCAGGCTCCGTGTGCACTTAATTACACCTCCCCGCTCTGCCGTTATGTAGCACCGCTGGCCCTCTTGTGTGGAGGGCCGCGTCGCCTGTCTTAATGTGTCACCTGCAATTACGCACAAAGCCCTGGTGTGTCGTTGCCTGCAGTGGAGGTGGGGAGCGTTTGAACCGGATGTAACTGCTTCCTTTGTCTTCCCAATGTTTGTCGTCATAGCGGGTGGGCAAGGCCGGTGTCTGAGATGGCGGCTCGCGAACGCGAGGGGGGAGGGGCATCCGTCTTCCTGTCTGGACCCGCCGCGGCGACAGGCCACCCCGTGGCCCGATCGTTGAGCGGGATTTAAGAACGCACGCCTCGCAGGCATGGGGAAGCGCGGGGACTGAATCTGGATACGAGGTGATCGATGAACGCAGCCAGCTGCCCTACTTCAGAACCCTCCCTCGCTTTTACTGCCTGTTCAGAGGGAGGGGGGGCAGGGAGGGGGAGAGAGAGAGACAGGGATGGAGAGAGAGAGGAGAGAGAGAGAGGGAAAGAGAGACAGGGACAGAGAGAGAGAGGGGAGAGAGAGAGACAGAGGGGGAGAGAGACAGGGATGGAGAGAGGGGGGAGAGAGAGACAGGGACAGAGAGGACAGGGGAGAGAGAGGGAGAAAGAGACAGGGACAGAGAGAGAGAGGGGAGAGGGAGAGACAAAGAGAGACAGAGACAAAGGGAGACAGAGACAGGGTTGGAGAGAGAGGGTGGGGGAGAGGGAAAGGGGGAGCAATAGAGAGAGCAAGGAAAAGAGACAGAAACAGAATGAGAGACAGAGCACAGGGGCAAGAGAGAGAGCATGATATCATTTCCAGCAATACCAGCAATATGACGACACACAGCGGAAAGGCGTCTCCTCTCTGAAGTACCGGACTCAGAGCCTGCATGGAGGTGGGCAGGGGACCCTGCACCCTCTTACCTCTTCATTAAAGTGAGCCTGGGTGGGCTCTCCTTGCCACAGTTTCACTGCCAGCTCCCTTTACTTCTGCTATATATTCCATTCAGGTTCTGCACAGAGCAGTGTCAGGCGAAATCCCAGGGCCCTGCCCGGCAGAGGCTGTGGCAGGGTACCGAGAGAGAGAACAGCTGAGAGGGAGAGCCATAAGAGAGTCTGAGCGAGAGAGGAACGAGAGAGCGAGAGACAGCCGCACTCAATCAGTCCAGGTCGACGCTTATTGCTTTGGGACCCGGAGTCTGGCGAGGGACCCCCTGCTAAACGAGAGTGTGTGTGTCAGTGACCTCTCTGGCAAATGATTATAAATAAACACCAATTTGCTGGAGTGCTGATATTTGTGCAGAGAATACCGAAACGTCCTCGGTGCCAATAATGTCTTAATCCCACCGCTTTCAGTCCGCTCTCTCCACAGTTCACAGCTCACCAGGATGCAGCGTTTGGTGAGCCCATTCCCCATTGGAGACATTTGATGTAAAATTTGTCCCACCATCCATCCAGCCCTTATATGCAGACAAGAGCATCGTCCAAGGTCAACATCTTTTCAAGGTCAACATCTCAATGATTCTCTGTGACCTCTGTGCAGATTGGGGGAGAGTGATCTATTTGCTGATTTGAGGAGAATGATCTCTGTGCAGATTGGAGGAGAGTGATCTATTTGCTGATTTGAGGAGAATGATCTCTGTTCAGATTGGAGGAGAGTGATCTATTTGCTGATTGGGGGAGAGTGAGCTCTGTGCTCAGTGTAGGGATGGACACACTCTCCTTTGAGAAACTGGCACAGCGGATCATATGGTGCATTTTAGTTTCTACTGGTAGGCCAGATGGCAAGTCTGAACTTCTGAACTGAAGTTGAATTCCAGAAAAAAAGAAACAAAGAAACAAAAGCAGATTAACATGACAGGAAACGTAGTCCCTTGAACAACATGAAAGGCGCCCACCCAAGCCATCCGCTGCACTTCTGAGCACAGGATGAATACGTGTTTGCTTTCGTCTGATACCGCCCAACTGTCGAGAGTCCCGACTCATCCCTGAACGCCACCTGTCCCCGTTATCCGTCAACGGGGGAATGTGACACCGGAGCAGGAAGAAACGCTTTGCTTTTAATTAGGCACGAGAGACTGCGGAGCTTACCTCTGCGCCATAACAGGCCTTAATAATAATGTCCCCATCCATTCCATCGCAGTCTATTTTTCAAGGCCATAATCACATCCGCTGTGATAAGGGCGGCTGTGGCCCATACTTCACATGCTTCCAGTGCCTGATCCCCCGTGATTAATGCCATTATTACCAGTGTGGAATGGAATTTACCAAACAAAACGACATCAGGCCTGCAGTGCTAGAGCTCCGGCCCAAACTCCATCACACACGCTCCAGACAGAGGAGATGAACGGCACTGCAGCCGGCACACAGACCCCTGTGCTTCTCTTTCAGTAATAGCACAAAGGCTTTGCGTTATTTAGGGTTTTGTCTCTCTATAAAGCTCAGGTTATAAATACTACATGCGTTCAGAAAATGTGTTCTCTGGCTGTGTGCATTTAGCCGTCACGGATCTCCAGTCTGCTGTAGCCAAAACTCTATGGTTGTGATCGAAGCGGGGGGAAACGAGTAGATTCTGCCCGCAACAGATGGGAGACACACAGTCGCCAAGAGAAATAACTGGGCAGGGATAAATTATTCAGAAAAGATGTTTCGTCTTTTCTTGGATAAAATGTAAAGACCACTATCTGGTGGACAGCCACGTGCTTCTTTAGGACCATTTCCAGGAAAGTCATCCAAAAGCTTATATCCCAACGACTGTTTACACAAGGAGGTTATCCAAAAGCACTGTATCTCTAGAAAAAATCTCCAGGACTGCCATCCAAAAGTGCTGTATCTCTACAGCTGTCTCAAAGTCAGTCACCAAAAAACGCCCTACTGTATCGCTGTCACCATCTCCAAAGCAGTAATTCAGAAACACTGTGCCCTTACAGCTGTCTAAAGGGTGTTCACCCAGAAGTACTGGAAATTAACACTCATTAACACGTTCTTTAACACTGCCACATCCAAGGTGGATAGTGCTTATACATCAGAGCCTTGTTTGAGGATAGACATACAGACAGACAGGAACGTGTGAGTGTAAAGAAGGGAAGGAGAGACAGAAAAAGCACTGGTACTGTATGTAGACAAGTTCTCTGTGCCAGAAATAGTGGTGTGTTCTCTACAGCAGCCATTTTGGGCTATTTCTCTTGTGTATCTCTAATTTTCTCCCTCATGTACTTATTTCCCTTTACTAACTTCAAACACATCTGTTGTTTATCTGTTGCTTCATCCTGGTCCAAGTCCCTTAGTGATGGTGTGAGGGTCTGCCCCAATCGCTCCTTTATGGCTTTCACCGCTGGAAAAGTTTACCATTGGACACAAACCCACTAAGCAGGGTCACATTCTCATGGCAAGGCAACACTCTGATCAATGCAGCACAAAAGGTGGAGTAAAACAATGCTTCAGTGACGGCCTCAGACCCTCTGCCTAAAGAAATGCTTCAGTGAGAGCCTCAGACCCTCTGCCTAAAGAAATGTTCCTGGAGAAAGGCACTGTGTAAAGCCATGGTCCTGGAGAAAGAGCCAGTGGTTTGGGCCCTCTGCTGAGACCTGCAGGAAACATCAGGCAATGGGGGGAACAGTTTCTCACTTTACCTCTTGAAATGGGGCTTCAACAAAGTACATGTCCACTCAAATTCAATTTTCCGGTTCTTCCCCTCCAAAGAGCTCTTTAAAGACCCAAGCCCACTCAAACTCATCCCCCTTCGCCTGAGTGCCATTAGGCTACTGTCAGGATCGGCAGCAACAACACGTTTACGCTCTAAAAAAAAGAAGGAAGTAGAAAGTTACACAGGGGAAATCACTTCCTTTAGAGAAAGAACAGAGGGTTTTTTTTTTTTTTGCCCAAAACATAGAAATAAATAAATAAATGTCCAATTTGCGCTCTGGCCATCGCTTTTGTGGTTTATTCTGCCAGTCTTCACTCGGAAAAAGACCTGAGAGCTTGTGTTTTACTGAGAAAAGTGCCGCAGTGGAAGGTTCGGAATAAATCATATTTATTTTTCTTCGTTTTTACCGCCAATCTTACACTCCGTGCATTGTGCCCTCCTCGTGATGACAAGGGCAGTTGATAGTACGCTCCTAAATCTAGTTAAAAAAAAAAACTGCCCGCAGCTCAAATCTTTTATCCCTCCCTAGAGTGCTAAGAGAGGGCAAGGCACAGTATTGAGTAAGTCAGACGGAGGTCTTTGAAGACCTCCATGGAGACGCTTTTCAGTAGTTTACGCGGAATCTGGAAATCTCTTTCAGCAGAACTTTTTGATTCTTGGAGTAATTAAGTTTCACACTTTCTTGGTTGGCTGGCGCAAACTGGTTTTACATGTTTTAGCTTGCATCTCCCAATGGCCCCTTCTCTTTTTTTAATAGCTTGAGTTTTCTATTAGACCTTGGCATCCAAAAGATGCCAACCTTGCAGAGCTGCCTGACACCGTAGCAAGAAAAGCAGTTAATGTACGTGGCTGGCAAAAACAGAAAAAAACAGAAAAAACATGGCATTTGGCAGGTCCTCTCTGCCGTGTTTTTTCGGAGGCCTCCCTCCCTCACACTCGATGAGGTCATCACAGAAGTTCATTCTCAGAGGTGTTTGGTTCTCTGTTCTTGGGGGTCTGCCATTCATCTGCTGTTGTTAGACAGAGTCTGCACCCACAAGAGACTATGTCCTCAAGAAAGGAAAGACTGGACAGAAACAATGCAGGGAAAGAAAAGTGACGGAAATGATAATAATAATATGGCGGAAAAGCACTGTCCAGGCAGGAGCCTGTGTGTTAACTCCAGAACGGAGGCAGATGAGATCGTACAAAGGGAGAGAAAAAGACTTCAGGCGGAAATGATTGATTTTTTTTTATTTCAAATTCAGAATTAGGTCAATGTAGTCCAGTCCATTGGTTTCTTTCAGCATGATACAAAAAAACAAACTTCTCGGCAATACGTGATGTAAAGGGTTCAGCAGGTAGCTTCTGTTCAACAACGGTACAGCAGCTAAACAGTGCCGTTATTTATCGCCTGAAATCACAGATATATTCAAATCCAACGAGGGCCTTAATTGAAATTTGGATGGAAAATGGCGAAACGTCCATCGTATTCAAAGGCAAAGATAATTACGCGGAGCTGGTTTTTTGTCCATGCTTGGAAGCAATTAGGATTCGGTCCGAAGCTACAATTAGAGTGCTGTCTTGCTAAAAGCAGAATGAAACACATGAAAGCTAATTTGGCATAATTTGCTTTGTAATGCAAATAGTTATTTTAGCACTGCTTCCCATCTCCTTCCCAGCGGCCATATTTACCGGCCCGGCTTCACCCCTATCCATATCCGGCAGAGGAACGAGGCAGGGGCATCTTTCAGTGGTAGGGGGGGGGGGTACTTCTTTTGTTTGCCATTACGCACAGGCAACGGTGTCTGTCTGGAGTCTCTCTCTTTCAGATGAAATGATAACATCTCTGAGACAGGGAGAGAGAGTAAAGCATAGGACAGGGACAGGAACTCACTGCAAGGGATGTGCTGTTCAGAAAGCCCCCCACACACGCCACACACACTCACACACACTCCGCGCCACACACGCCACACACACACGCGTGCTAAAGCTCCTCACCACACACGCCACACACACTCACACACTCCTCGCCACATATGCCACATACACACACACACGCACGCAAAAGAGCCTCGCCACACATGCTAAACACACACACAAAATTTTCCTCACGACACACACAGAGAAGCTCCTCACCACACACACACATGTCACACACACGCCACACACACATAAAAGCTCCTCGCCACACACACACACCCAGCGCACACATGCACACGCACACACCACACATGCACACGCACACACACACACACATGCACACGCACACACTCACGACAGCTCGAGCTCGACAGCTCTTCAGCTGGGCTCCGTCTCTCTTGGTTTTGCTCCATGCCAAAACAACCGTGTTTGTTCTGGAAAATTAGGTAGAGAGCAGTTTTAATTCTTGTAAATCCTTTTTTGCTAGCGGCGAATTAAATATGTAAAGCGGCAACGTATTCTTCCGCCGGGTTCGCCTGTCACCCTTTGATGCGGGCGGCATTGTGAAGGCGCGTGCCGCCACCAACCAAATCCAATTTCTACAACAGCGACATGACACGTTTATTAAAACTGTATTCCGCAGCATCTCTGCTTCTGATGGAAAACAGTCTGATATTTTTAGAAAGGGATCTCAGTGTGCTAATTGCATTGGGATGTTGAACAGTTACTAAACCAGACTTGCACCCTGCAATAGGACATAATGAAATATGAGGCCTTCACAGTGAACTTTGGTTCAGCAGTGGATGTGTGTGTGTGTGTGTGTGTGTGTGTGTGTGTGTGTGTGTGTGTGTGTGCGCATCTGCGTGCGTGTGGGTGTGAGCATGCGTGTGTGCGTTTGTGTGTGTGCATGTGTGTGGGGACGTGCTTGAAACCCTCACGCGTGCATGTGTGTGTGTGTGCCTGTGCGTGTGTGTGTATTGACGTGGGTGTGTGTGTGTAATACAGGATCACTGGAGCATGTGTTTGTATAATGAGCTGAGCGCTGCCACATCTGCTTCTCTGCACTGAGAGGAGTGATTATATATCCTGTGCATCGGCCTGGTTCCCTGCCATTTGACATTCATTAAAGCTACTGTGTGCGTGTCTGCAGCAGCGGGTTTCATCAGGAGGCTGGTCACACGCTTTTCCCATACTGTCATTTGCGGGGTTTTTGGGGTGACTCTTTCCTAAAGCAGCGGGGTTTCAGTGTGATGATTCCGAGCAATGCCTGGTGTTGAAGCCTGACCGTCCACGCTATGGAGGCAGGATTGACCCCATGCTGTCAAAAACGAGCGGCTCGGCTAACGCAGTCCAGCACCTGTGTCCGCCTGCTCCAGCTGTGGTGAAGTATACCTCTGCTGTCCTGACCCAGTGAAAGTTTCTGTGGTGAAGTATACCTCTGCTGTCCTGACCCAGTGAAAGTTTCTGTGGTGAAGTATACCTCTGCTGTCCTGACCCAGTGAAAGTTTCTGTGGTGAAGTATACCTCTGCTGTCCTGACCCAGTGAAAGTTTCTGTGGTGAAGTATACCTCTGCTGTCCTGACCCAGTGAAAGTTTCTGTGGTGAAGTATACCTCTGCTGTCCTGACCCAGTGAAAGTTTCTGTGGTGAAGTATACCTCTGCTGTCCTGACCCAGTGAAAGTTTCTGTGGTGAAGTATACCTCTGCTGTCCTGACCCAGTGAAAGTTTCTGTGGTGAAGTATACCTCTGCTGTCCTGACCCAGTGAAAGTTTCTGTGGTGAAAAGCCAGTGAAACACCATCTAGGAATAAAGGTGAAAACACATACATTCGGTTGAAAAGTGAACGTTTTCTAGCTAACAAGGACGTAGCCAGGGTATATCCCGGTAAAACCTGAGCTGTATTGGGGTTAATCTTTTCCATTTACATCAAAACGTCTCTCGACCTAGATTCCCACCCCTCTAGACGTCTCGATTCTGTCTGGTGCTCGCTGAAGAGGAGTGAAATAAAAAGCAGAAGTTGGCAGAACGATGAGACGTGTTTCTCAGCTTAGAGCTAAGAGCTTACCGGGGGTTCTACAGCAACGAGACAGCTGACTAAAAGTATGATTATACTCTCGAAAAATATAATAATAAAGCAAATTGGGGATAAAATAAACAAGAAACAGCACAGG
Source organism: Conger conger (assembly GCF_963514075.1). Classification (NCBI taxonomy): domain Eukaryota; kingdom Metazoa; phylum Chordata; class Actinopteri; order Anguilliformes; family Congridae; genus Conger; species Conger conger. The sequence continues at coordinate 46,755,944 of NC_083765.1, read as the reverse complement.
TTGTTTCCCTCCTGAACGTTCCACTGCGGTGCCGGCTGGGGCCTTGGGCCGCCTGCTGTTCCAGGTGTCAGTCAGACAGAGGGCTGAGGAGGCCCCAGGGCGAGGGCTCTCCGAGGCTCAAAGCGAGCTCCGCAGCATCAGAATGGAGTGGAGCAGCTGGTGTACGCGCGGCTCCCAGGCAGGTACGCCGCCCGCGCGTCCAGGAGCGCACTCCACCCAAACTCATATGCAGAAAAGTGCGATTAACAGACAGCCTTTTCCTCTTCATCTTTTTTTTATGGCGTTGCGGATTCATAAATTCCCGAACACAATGGCATACACCGTGGTGTTATTAGTATTGTAATTAAAATGAATAACGAGGGGCCTAAATTTCACTGATGACAAGCGTGGACGGAAGACCTCTCCGAGCTACTAATTGTCTTTTTTATTATGACTTATTGAGTGCCATTAAATCACTGACTTAGAGAACGGCTGCCAAATCCTGCTCTACGATACCTTTAGCTCATTCACACATTGCTTAGCAATGCACAGCTAGTCATGTACTCCTAACTAAGATAACTTGTAAACATGAGCATACAACATTTTTTCAACCTTATCTTATTCAGATTTCAAATATTTGGAATTAGACTTAACCAGTTTTCCTATTCAGAACATGGTGTTTACATGGGCTGTATTGTAACTGGAACACATAAGTTCTCCAAATAACATTGTAATCATGGAGTGCGTGCAAACATGATCGGTTGAATCACAGACATGGATTTGTTTGTTTTATCGTGAAATATTTTGAGTCATTCTTAATTGCGAGCTGTGCTGTGATAAGAAGTGGCACTTGGCATGGCATGTTTGGGAGGATGGCACATGCTTCTCTGCGCTCTCCCAAAGCGAAGCCAGCCGCTCCAACAATGAACACTGGCGTATACAATCAGCCATCCTGAAGGGGAGAACAGGGACACGAGCTTAAAAAAGCAAGAATTTCATTTTAATTCGGATGGCTGAACACTTTTGTTAGGTCAGCAAACTAAGTTTATGAAGTGAATGAAGTGAAAATGAAGGAAGAATGTATTGAATGTGGGCCAATCAGAAGACTACGGCAATGAGAAACAGGCTGAGAGGTCCTCCTCTCTTGATCCAAAGGTTTGTTTGTTTGCTCGCTGGTAACTGATCCGCCGTGCCAGTGTGGTCGGCCGTAAGGCACGGAGCGCGGGTAAAGCAGCCAGCTCCGACACCCTCCTCCTCCCGGGCTGGCAGACGGAAGACGGATTGCGGCATCCGTGCGTGTGGCAGGTCTCGGCCTTTCCCGGCGCTCTGAGGAGGGCGGAATTAGGAGATATGATGGAGGGATTGACAGCGCCGCGGGGGCGGGAGGTGGGAGCGGAATGAAGATTAATCAGCTCGCAGGACGAGGCGAGGGGGCTTAGCTTGCATACAGAGCCAAAGTTTCACTCGCTTTCTATGCCTCAGAAAGAAAAAACCAGACATTTCATTTTTTCCCCGAGCCTTTAATATTCACACTCAGAGTTAATGGATGCTTATGAGCTTCTACTCTTTTCATGTTCGTGGAGGAGACGGGACGGGGGTGCTACGCTACACTGTACGTCACGCTTTCAGTCACACGCTCTGAATGAAAGAGGTGCTGATCTGAGGAACGAGAAGGATAAGTAGCAGACAAGCCTCCGTTTAGAGAACCTGATATATCTTCTGATTTCTGATCACACCCACATTAAGGTGACCCTTTACTCCAGCTGTCAGTTATCGATCTGTGACAGGGGTGACATGGCTCAGGCAGTGAGAGCAGACGTCTGGCAGTCGGAGGATTGCCGGTTCGATCCCCCACCCCGGCTGTGTCAAAGTGTCCCTGAGCAAGACACCTAACCCCTAAATGCTCCTGATGAGCTGGTCGGTGCCTTGCGTGGCAGCCAATCGCCATTGGTGTGTGAGTGTGTGTATGAATGGGTGAATGAGAAGCATCAATTGTACAGCGCTTTGGATAAAGGTGCTATATAAATGCCAACCATTTACCATTTACCCTCAGTGAACATGGGTGGCCCTATCCCATTGAGGAAGAGATCGGGGCTTGCAATGCAGGAAAGGTACGGATTCAGAGGCGCCCCATGAATATACTTTAGGCACATGACAAAAAATGAGTGTCTTTGTGGAAATCCACCCCAGTGCAGGTCATGGCTTCAGCTAGAACAGTGACAGTGGGCATTATACAGGACACAGAGGAGCAGGGGCTGCTTGCACATAGCTGGGGCAATCGCCTGGCAGCTCATTCACTGCTCATCACATTCAGTGCTTAAACAACCTTAGAAAATTTTAGATAACCAACTTTCAGATTCACACACAACAACAAAGGTCCAAAACAGGAGCGCTGAAAAGGGAGAACGACTCGCTCTTTCTCTCACAGATAGAATTTTAAACTCCAGTGATAAGAGTCGGTCCTCTTTCAAAAAACGCTTTTGGTTATTTCCTCTTATTTAGTAGGTTTTCTTTTTTATGGCTGTTGTTGGGGATTTTTTAGGAATCATTTTTGTGGCTTGAGCACCACTCAGAGGCCGAGCTCAGAACAGCATCCAGTCAGTTGGAAAGGCTGTGGGTGTTCCTCTACATTTGAGGGTGGACTGTTCAAATAATTTATTTATTCCTCTTTAATTATTTATTGACCAATTTCTCTCTGTTTACTCTAGGGTTATTAAAAATTACTTCACAAGTTTAAAGAGATCATTGTCAGAATCCATCTCTGCCTTTTAATACCTGAATTCAATCTTCCCCCAGACCTAAGCCAGGATGCAATTATGAAAATGCTTAATCAATTTCCTGAATAAATATATCTACTCTTCACATGAATACTATATACACAATATACACACATACATATATATATATATATATATATATATATATATATATATATATATAAAGTAGATATTAAAGAATGTAGCCGTTGCAAGTCCCCATATGGGAGGCAGTTAGCCAGAAGTATATTGCCTAGTTTCCCCTGCATTTCCTAGGTTCTTTACATTTTGCATTTAATAAGCATCGATTTAGATTTTGGAGGCAAGGCAGAATTCTCTTACCCCCCAGTCACTCTGGTGAACGCGTTGTCTGGGAAGTTAGTCGACTGAACCATTAAGAGCTGTTACTGCCTCACTGAGTAGAGCCTGAAGTTATGATAACGTTTGAGTCACGTTAATCTGGCGGCGTGCAGAGTTGTATTGACTTTGTTGCCCTTGCATAACTTTGAGTTTCCCCTTCCTGTGTACTGTTTCCCAGCTTGTACCACAAATTGGGGGGTGGGGGGGGGTTGGATAGGTGGTGGCACTGGAACTGAATTACAATAAACTGTGGTTCACATTTTGGGCTTGCAAAATGGTGGAGCAATGAGGGTGGCTGCAGTTACTGTCATATCCGCTAATCCTGTATGGAGCCTTAGCTGAAATGACAGTCAACACAGTCCGTAGATAAGAGGCCAAGGCTTAGCAAGGGCAGGAATCTAGCCACCCTGCTGAAAATTCCAGTTTAAACCAGCATAAGCTGGTTTAAACAAACCTAAGATGGTTCAAGCTGTGTTTTCTTCACTTCTAGCTGATTTTGGTGGACAACCAGCTGTTCACCAGCTGACCAGCCGATAGCCAGCTAGCCCACCAGTTTGACCATCAGCTTACTTCTCCTGCTTTGACCAGCTAAAACCAGTTTACAATCCCAGCTGGTTTTAGCAGAGATTTTCAGCAGGGCATCTTTTCCCAGAGCAGAATAGTGAATTGTATTTTCTTTTTCTTTCATTTCTTGAATTACAAAGGAACCTTACCAAATCACATATTTTAGGAAATAATTTGATGTTTTAACAATATGATTGAGGTTGTTTTTGACAATATTTTCCACAGATAGAAAGCTTTCTATCGGAATATTTGTGTTACTATATTGTCAATAAATACAGGCAGTTATATAATCACAATATTATTTTTCTTGCAGTACACCCCAAGTTTAGACACCTACACATATGGTGATGCTGTGACACATCCTGTCAGCTTCGACCAGTCGGGCCCTTCTCCTCTGACCTCTCTTATTAACATTGAATGTTTTTTCGCACCATTTTCTGTAAACTCTAGAGACTGATGTGTATGAAAATCCCAACAGATCAGAATGTTCAGAGATACTCAACCAACCCACCTGGCACCAACAATAATTCCATAGTCAAAGTCACTTAGATCACATTTCATCCCCCTTCTGAGGTTTTGTTATGAACAACAACTGAACCTCTTGACCCTGTCTGCATGCTTTTATGCATCAAGTTGCTGCCACTTGATTTGCTGATTAGATATTTGCATTAACAAGCTGGTGTACAGATCTACCTAAAAAAGTTACTGATAAACACCGTGTTCATCAGTAATTGGGTAATAAATATACTATTGCATATGAATCATCCCCATTCCTTCCTGTGAAATGTCCAGGTGGATCTAGTCACCCACTGTGCTGTCCTCATGGAGGGAAAGCTGTAGAGATCGCAGATGCCCAGTGAATTCAGCATGGAGGCAACACCTGAGAAATATCTATCTGTCACTATGGGGCTGCTGAAGCTGTTTGCTACAAGGGGAAGAGATTTGCTCACACGGCAGCACTGGAAATGTACACTGTGTGTTGTCAGCTTCCTGTAGTTTCACTGAACTAGCAAGCAAAGTGCTCACCACTGTACAACATGTTTACTGTGCACAGAATATGTGTGTGTGTGCATGTGTGTGTGGTGTGTGGTGTGTGTTAGTGCATGTGTGTGTGGTGTGTGGTGTGTGTTAGTGCATGTGTGTGTGAGTGTGTGTGTGTGTGTGTGGGTGTTTCTGTGCGTATGTGCGAGTGTGTGTGATGCCTGCATGCATCTGTTTGTCTGTGTGCATGTGCATGCTCGTGTGTGTGTGTGTGTGTGTGTGTGTGGGAGAGATGTGTGTGTGTGTGTGTGTGAGAGAGACTTTGTGTGAGAGTGTGTACGTGTGTGTGTGTGTCTGTGTGCCTGTGTGTGTGCATGTGTGTGTCTGTGTGTCTGTGTGTGTGCATGTGTGTGTGTGTGTGTGTGGGAGAGTTTGTGTGTGAGAGTGTGTATGTGTGTGTGTGTGTGTGGGAGAGACATGTGTGAGAGTGTGTATGTGTGTGTGTGTGTGTGGGAGAGCCGTGTGTGCACGTGTCTGCGTGTCTGTGTGTGTCTGTGTGTGTGTGTACGTGTGTGTGGGAGAGACGTGTGTGTGCGTGTCTGTGTGTGTCTGTGTGTGTGCGTGAGCGTGTGCATGTACATATGATGAATCCAAGCAGTGAGGCCCATGGTACCTCAGAGACAGACTTTCAGAAATAACTCAAGGGGGTGCAAAGACCAGA